>NW_011889043.1:1616715-1637401 GCF_000151845.1 Pteropus vampyrus
GACAGCACTGGCTTTCAAGGTCTTCTGTCACTAGCTAGCTATGTGAGACAATCTCATGGATTTCAGCTTCTTTGTGAAATGGAGATGCCACTGGCCTTCTCAAAATTAAGAATGAGCAGATAATAATAGCACATGAAAAGCACCCAGCTCTTAATAAGTTCATGAACCTTAATTCCACATCTTATGCTAAACTGCCTACCTACCCTGTAGGACTTACCTATCAAACCAAAAGTTGAGTGGCCTTTGTTTCTCTTTTGGTTACCACAAAGACTTGGTGCATTATATCTGTTTGCCAATAAAATGAGCTGTTAAAAAGTTTGTGGAATGGGAAGGTGAGGATCAATAGCAAAGGGGTTAGCTAACATCCTAAATAATACTAAATTCTAAAACAAACTCTGTATTACAAACTTACACTCTCCCAAACAAGTCATTTTGGCTAAAGGCATGTGTAATTACAGTTAAAAGCATACTAAAATAACACTTTAGCTGTTGACCTTAAAGATCCTTGTGAAATGCTCAACTGAAACATTAGCACATGAAGCAGTGACTTAACTTTTTGTCTACTAAAGACAGCATCACATGGCAACATTGCACATATCTCAAACCTTCTGTGGTTCAAATGAAAGCGTTGCTAGAATGATAGAGCCAAGCAGAGTTAAACACAGATGTATTCAATCCTGTTCCATACACCGAGTTTAACTGGTTCAGAACTTAAATTTCTTCTAGGGTTGATACAGGGAAAAGGATAAGAGATTTAGTTATGTTGCCCACTCCAATATTCCAGTGGGCAACATATACAGACAAGAGCAACAAGAGCACTACTCATAAGCTTATAGCATCAGCCAGAAGCTACCTCTGCAACACACACACACACACACACACACAGAGGGTTAATATACTTTTTAAAAGAAACCAACAATGAAACACTGATCACTTAGTTTTACAATGTTTCCCATGAGGGGAAGAAGTTTCCCTGGGAGTCGAAAACCACAGCACTTGCTACATGCACGTTGATTACAGACCTACAGTAGGCACTTAAATGTTGACTGAATTATCAGTGATAAGTCTAGTTAAAGCCTCTCTTTTGCTCTTACTGGTTTTTTTAACTCTCAAGCAACTAGAACAAAACTGTTGACAGACATGGTGGCAACAAGTTTTCAAAATTACTTTGAAAAATGTATCATAGTTCATTATAACAGCACAAAAGTTATTTGTGAATCATATATACCTAAGCATAAGTGTTAAAGTTGGTTTTGAATGGAGAAAGATTCTGGTTATAAAATTATATACTATTCTGGTAATGTCTAAATTAGTATAGCAGCTTCCACTTTTTCCTCTTTCCATTTCTTCCCTGCAGAACTGCAGCCATGAGATGATATTTTAATTTTGTTCTGTAATAATATCATGCAAAATAACTTCACAGGTTGCAGGTGGATGTGGTCAACATGAAAGTAGCAGAGATTAAATAGAAAGTGGTTTATTTAATTTTAATCCAGTGTTCCAATGCACAAATTAGGAAGACGTCAGCAATCTCTCATGTCAGAAATCTGAGAGGGGTGCATTCATTGAGAACTCATTGAGAAATCCCTCAAGTTCAACTTACTCAGTGGTATTTTACAGACTTTCAGCCTGGTGGAGAGGACAGATACCTTAACAGCCCTAAACTGAGTTCATTTACTCTGTACAAGAATTATTGAATTAAGAGACAGTTCAAGGGGAGGACAGATGGCAGAATAGAAGATCAGAGCTAAAACAAGTGTAACAACTTAATTCAAACCACCAAAAAGTTGGTTTTAGAGTCCAGTCTCAAGTATCTTTTACTCAGAATGTACAGCACTCAGAACTGTACATGACAACATTTAGGGAGTATATTGGGACTCTGCTTATTTTTAAATGTTGGGGATAAAGCCTGTTAGGTATGTTTTGAGGTTTTATTGAACCTGTACTTACTAAACCCCCAAACAAGAAAAAGCACAGCCCTGTCACGCAACACAACAAGGACAATCCTGCATTATCCTTCTCTAGTCTTCCTGTGAAGGGTTCACAGCACTCTTTTTAGTTTTGTGTTGACAGAGGTTCAGAAGGCCAACAACAATCAGAAATTATATATTCTAATACATCATACCGTCTCCTTTTGCACAATTAGTAATTGTTAGGTAGTACTTATTAACACTAAAGTATAAAAAAGAACACTAAGGTATAATCCACTAGATATCATTTAAAAACTATGAACATACACCATTCATGAACCCGATATCAAAATTATAGAAATGTTCACTTTGAGGATGTAACAGACTATTGTATTAAAGCCTTAATATTTCAAGGTGGTCATAAAGTCTGGAAACTGGCAAATATTTTCCATTTTTTTACTATATTAAGTGACCGAAGAATGCTAGTACTTCATGAACTGAGGGTAGGTAAATGGGGCTGATTCTAACAAGGTGGCATATTACACCAGACTCATGAGAAAAGTCGGATGATTTCCAAAGTAAGTGGCCATGCTCTTCATGCTTGTGAGATCTGAACCTCCTGGATTGCTGCTTCTGAGTGTGCCAAAGCCACAGGTTTAGTCAAAGAAAATGAATCGACATCACAGATGCACATGTAGAAGTGGACAGAAATGCAGCATTAATTCATTGCAATTTGCAAGAATGAGGAGACAACACACAGAACAGATCATGGTTTAAAATGTGATATCAAAAACCACTTTTTTGTGTACAGATTTTATGGTAATCTCATAATTTGGCACGATGACAATACTATATGTTCTGGTAACCTGTCATCGATATAAAGGACTTTCACCAATCTGAGGTTGACATCACACACAATGGATGAGCACAACATGCCTCCTTGCACCCAAGAAGCTCTGCTGTCTGTGTGGTTTACCAAAGTGCAAACTAAGGCTACAAAGAGCTGGGTCCTGGTGTTAACTGTTGAACGCATTTCCCTACAATATAGAGGCTGCAGCTGACTCCTCAGGCCTCCTCCTCACCACCTGATACAAACAGGGTCACACTGGAAATCTAACTTCCCATCTCTGACGCTTTATTCCAAGACTGGTGAGGACGAAGGGGACGCTGAACTTACACAAGTGGACTACTCTCCCCTTTTTATTAGGCAAGTCTGTGGCCCTCCCAATCAGCCAGACCACGAAAAACAACCCTGTAGCAGGTATCACCACCACCTTAACCCAAACCTGGTACCTTTGCCACCAAGGCCAGCCTGGGCAAAAGGTTAACCTGTGATCCTTGGCCATGGCTCACTAACAGGGCCAACCCTAAAGAGCCAGAGAGCCAACATTTTGTTTGCTTTAAAGGAAATACTTCCTGGCACATGTTTAGTAAAGACTCTGAACTCTGCACATGAAGCCACGTGGTTGGTGCTAATCTGGCTCTGTCCACTCCCGAACCGCCTTTAAAGCAACCTCTTTCCGAGGGCAGCGGCGGGCTGGGTAATCGACACCATCTCGTTCCAGTCACGTGGGCTCCTCTCCCCGCAGCAGTCCTCCCGCGTGCGCGGCACAGTCCTGGCAGGGTCTGAGGGGAGCGGGGAGGAGAGAGGCTGGGGTCGGAGGTGTCATTCTGGGCAGCAGCAGGAAAGGATTCACATCTGTGGGGGCCGAACTGGTTCTTTCGGCTCAAGTGAAGTCCGAGAGAACGGGGCAAGAGGAGATGCCTGCCCTTCCAGGAAAACCGACTCTGTCACTAACAGAGTGCGCGGGCAAATAATTTGCGACGCCCACCTGTAGCCACAGCAAACAAACTTTCCTCTCTTTCAGAGTTGGAAGAATCCGGACCCTTACGCCACCCCCTGGCCCAAGCTAGCAGCGGCCTGGAGCTCCGCGGGCTCCTCACCTGATACCCCTAAACCCCCAACCTGGTCTGTCCCAGCGCACAGACCCAGCGTGATCCGCGCGCCCCAGTGACGTCTGCGGGATAGAGAGTTGGGGTTGCCAGCTGGGGATTGGGAATTTGTAAAGACAGCGGCAAGACGCCGCTCACTACTCTTTGCAACTCCAGCTCCCAACTTTGCAGCCTCACAGCCGCTGCCCTTCCGTCCCCTCTGCGGCGCGCACCCGCTCCCTCGCCTTCTCCAATGCGTTCCTTGGGGAGGCGGTTCCCCAAGAACGGCGGGAGCCCCGGGCGGCCCGCGCACTTACAGCCATAGCGGGGTCTCTGCAGGGAAGGCAGCTCCTCGTGGGGCATCCTGCGCGGCTCCGGGGGCCCGCCCGGGGCGCGCCCCCCGCGACTTCCCTCGCTGGCCAGGCTCGCCGGCTCCGCGCCCCGCTGGCGCGCTCGTATCCGGCCTCTCGCTGCCCTCCCCTAGCCTCCCGGCGATGGGCGACCGGCTCCCTCGATGCTCTCTCGCCAGCTCCCGCTGCAGCCGCCGCGCGCTGACACCCGAGTCAAAGTGAACTCTCCGCCTTCGCTCCCTTCTGGCCGCCGCCGCCTCCCTCCGCAGGTTTCCTTTCTCCTCCAGCCAGTCCCCGTTATCCACCGCGCTTAGAGCGCGCCGTGGCACAGCGACCCCTACCGCGAGCGGGGCGCACCGCGCGGACTGTGTGGACCCGCCCCTGCCCGGCCCCGGGGTGGAAGGAAGAAGCTGAGCAGGTCGCGAGGCCAGGATCCCCTGCAGCTGGGGCTGCGGCCGCCCCGCCTGATGTTTCACTTCTGGAGCGTTTAGAGGGTGGAAGTGAACCTACGCGGACAAGAGCAAGAAAAACCTCAGCAGACACAGACTGCCCCAGTCGCCCAGGGTGTTGCTCAGTTACAGAAGGACAAACGGCGCGGTTCCTTTCCCTCTGGGAAGATTGAGAGTTTATCTTTTTTCTTCTTTTTTTACCCCGCCTTCGAAAGTTGCTTCTGTGCTTCCTTGTCTACAAAATAGAGGATTCCCCTTTCATGACAAGAAACTGAGAGTGTGCGTGTGTATGCATGTTTACTGAAAGGGTGACATAAACACTACCAAAGCAACCATTCAAAACACAACTGCGAGTCATCCTTCGCTCACTTTGGCCATCCCCCGCCCCCGACCCGACGCGGTACAAAACTATCGCCCAGCCCTGCTGGGGTCAAACACAAAAAGCCCTTTTCTGGCTAAGCTTTTAAGGAAATTAAGCCACATGTGGCCATTTTAAAAGGGGGGTTTTCATGCGGTCACCTGGAGCTGTTTTTCCCTTTGTGATAAGATCTGGGGAGTTGTTGGTCTCTTCTATACCAGTGTCCTCACCTACTTGTCAAATGTGGAATGTGTGGATTACCAGATGGCTGGCAAAATAAAATAATTGGGGTAGAGTTATAAGAGATTTAATTAAAGAAAACGTGGCATGGTGACACTAACCAATTTTAAGTATGCAAAGATACAGAGAGTGCCAGCTGTTCCCCATTTCATATGGGAGATGTATTCCTTTTTGAAATGGTTGAAACTCAGATTCTTGGGCCCCACCCTCAGAGTTTCCAGTTCAGTAGATCTGGGGACCATTAATTTACATTTCTAACAAGCTGTGGGGGTGATGCTGACACTGCAAATCTGCAGACCTTGCTCAGAGTAGTTACATTAGAAGATAGGCATTTGGGATTTCAGCGGGACTCAGAAATCTCATTCAGATGGAGAGTAAGAGGATTTTTCTCCCCTTCCTCCCCACCCCCGGAGGCTTTAGATTCTCACCTGGTTAGGATGGGATACGTGTGGTTTTACTTCCTTACAAAGCAGTTGCCTCTAATTATAAAAGCAAGTCAAAGGTGAAACGGCCACATTTTGAGGCTCAGCACCCTGTCAGTTGGTGTTCACTCAGAGGGAGATGTGCTCAAGAAGAAGTTCCAGAGTTTCAAGAAATGCTGGGTGATATCAAGTTGGGTGATATCTAAAGTTCATTCCATCTCTATGATCCCATGTAATTAGTGCTAACGATTAACCCCTGCTTGCACATATCAATTTTCAGTATGAGTGTGTGATGGACAACCCAAATAAGTTGTTTTGTTTTTTGTTTTTTGTTTTTTTTACAGGTGGGGGAAATCACTGGAAACTAGAATGGTCAAGGAAGGTGACGGAATTTGAAAGTGTGCCTTAAAGTGGACCTTAAAAAATGGCTAAGAGTTGGATGGAGAAAGTTCACTCCTGGAAGACAGGCAAGGACAAAGGACAACGGGGTGGGGCATGAGGGTGGGAGAGAGTTAGAAGCGTCAAAACTGGTATTGGATCATGGAGGACACTGAACATCAGGCTAAGAGGACTGGACATTATCATAGGAGCTTTTGACAGCTCTTAAAGGTTTTGAGCATGGATGCAAGGAACTTTGGGAAGGTAAGTCTTGCAGCGGGTTATAGGATGGATTAGAGCAAGGCAACTTGGAGGTGTTGATACCCGATGAAAGGGCTGTGACAGACAGAGGCAGAAGGAGAAGTAAAGGAGAGCTTCAGGGAGGTTCACAGCAGTAAGTGATAACGGGGAGTTTTAATACAAACAAGTAGATGCCATCGACACTTGTATAGATATTGCTGATTGTAATAAGTAAATACCTGCTAGTACTGGAAAGTGAAGATTAAAGCATAAATAGGTGATCTGCAGGAGAGTAGTTCTAAGTTCATGTTTCTAGCTGGTTAGCCTTTCTCTGAAGGCTCTGTGGAGATTTCAAGGCTCGGTCATGACTAATGTTCCTATGGAGAACTTAATGCTAAGATGAAATTGTAAAAGCAAATGCTCCTGACTTTTTGCAAGTGCTGAAATTAATCTTTCGAATTTCAGTCTGCAGTCACTGGGTAACAGTACTATTCACAGATCACTTCTCAGAATCTCAGAAAAGAAACTTATCTGCAGAATTCTGGGCTATTTTCTCTTAAGGTTTGACATTGGAGAGCGATTCAAATAAATACCAGGCAATGTGCCAGCTTATTTTGCCATCTGACTGTGCTTGAAAGAATATTTAAAACAAAAACTGAGGCCATCTAGTGAAAATGTTTTTTTAATAAAGCAAAAATTTTTTCTTTAATGTAAAATAAAAGATGACATTGGACAACTACTAGATATGGCAAAACAATTTTAAAAGAAATATTGTTTTAAAATGATTGTTTTCTAAGGCCATCTCTCTCCTTTTGATAAGTTGAAAGGAGCATGAAGGTATTTGAAAAAATGCAACTTTGTTTTTATAACAATAACAGATTATTTATATCAAGAGGTTCGCACAGGATTTTAAATAGTATGTTTGAGTAAAAATCTTGGCATGCAACTTTAACATTCCATACACCTTTGATAATTTGGTGATTTTCCAAAAATATCATGTTATTGATCATTTTAACATATTTACCAGAATAGTGACCAATGTGCTTTCAAAGTATGGCCAGAAGTGAGGCCTGAAGAAATGACAAGAAAGAAATGATTTGAGACTTTTTCAAAGCCCTGGGAGCCCATGGGTTGTCAAGATTTCCTCTTTCCCTGTCCCAGAAAAAGGGAGATGCTGAGCAAGAGCAGAGACTGCATTTCATTGCAAAGGAGACTTCTATATCTAAAAAGGAAACTATTACAGTCCAACATCAGATTTGGGAGAAAAAACAACAACAATGAATCAGAACAGAAATAAATACCACAGTCAGTATTTCAGTTCCCCAAAACAGAAGGGGGAATAGTAGTATCCGGCGAGAGAATAACTAGAACTGATGGTCTCTTAGCATCATTTTAGAGACAAGAAGAGAGAGAGGCACAGAGAAGTTGCATGAATTCCACAGCTATAGATGAATAGAGCCTAAACTACCTTCCAGGCCTCCTGAGAGTCTCTGCCCATGGCTTTTCCTATTGTATATATTTCTGTTTCTATATACGTATATTTTTTCCAATGAAGTCCTTTTTCATTTCACTAAAGTCTATAATTTTGGACAATTCTCAAATATTTTGTCAATGTTAAATCAGCAAGCCTTCCAGCAACTTTGCCTTTTTCTCTGCTTTAAAGTTCTAAACAAATCAAAATTTGGAAAGACTGTCTAAACTTTCATGTTAGCACACAAATAAGTAAAACCATGCACAATTCCATTATTATTTTTCCCATTTCACAGTTTAAGAAAGTTAGAACTCCAAGGACTCCCTAGAGTCACCCAGAAATAAGCAAGAGAAAGCAGCATTGATCTTATGTGGCCCCCTTCACTTTTCACCCTGTTTACTTTGCATTTTCTCAATTGCGTTTCTCGTCTGACATACCATTATTTGTTTATTGTTTGTCACATCCTTCTAGAATGTGAGTTTCTTGACAGCCAGGACTTGGTCTAATTCTTCACTGCTATGTGCCCAGGACTTGCAGCAATGCCTGGAATGTA
This sequence comes from Pteropus vampyrus, assembly GCF_000151845.1. Lineage (NCBI taxonomy): Eukaryota > Metazoa > Chordata > Mammalia > Chiroptera > Pteropodidae > Pteropus > Pteropus vampyrus. The sequence continues at coordinate 1,625,019 of NW_011889043.1, forward strand.
GTAGCTGCTGAATTATTTGGTTATAATCATGAATTTACTAAGTAATTATATGTACCAGATACTACAGAAATAATTGTTACTTTCAATCCAGTAAGAACTTTGTGAATAAGATATCATTATCCTTATTTAACAGTGAAAAAACAGTCTTGGAGTCTCATAGTTAGTAAATGGCAGCGCTGGGTTTATCCGAGTCTCAACTTTCCCCCCAGCACACTAATAAACTGAACTACAAATTTCAACATGTTCACTTTCCACTAAACACATGTTCCCCTTTCCCATTGAATGCTAAAGGACATATACTAATGCTCCCAAGTTCCCATCATCTATTTGCCAACACAAAGTATTAGACCTGGGTCTAGTTTGTGCTCTGATTATAGTTTTACTGGTAATTCCTTGTGATTCCTTGTTGGTCTTATATGTATTAATGTGATAAGATCTGAAAGGTGTTCAGTAAAGGGCTCTAACACATACCCATAAAGTTGTTCTGAACCAATTCTTTAAAATCACTCATGCTTTCCCATTGACTTCAAGTATGCTTTATCTTAATCTCAGATTGATCTATCTTTGGCAGGTGCTCTTAGTCCCAGCTTAATTTTCTCTGCCTGACTCTTATATTCTCCCTCTGGAACACTCTGTCTTATTTAGTTGATGAGAGACCAACAAACTTCTAGCTGACTTAGGAGAGCTTGGATATTATGAAAGAAGCTTCACTATTTATCAGGGGATGAAAATTAAAACACCAATTATGTTGACAAAAATTTAAATGTTTAATAAGTGTAGGGAGTCAGGAGCTCTTATACAGTGTTGGGAGATGTGTACTTTGAGCAATCATTTTGAGGAATAAGATGGCCATCTCTAGTTAAGATAAAGATGTACATTTCTTGAAATTCAGCAATTCTACATCTACTAATATCCTCTAGAAAAGCTCCCATATACAGGAAAACATGTACAAGGATATTCATTCCAAGGAAAAACTGGAAACAACTTAAAAGTCCTATAGTGGCAGAATGGATAAATACATTGTGATATATAAAAATAAGATAGAGAATGATAAATAATGATGTGATGTCAATAATCTGCAATTACAAATATACAAAATAACATTGCATGATATATATTGAGACATATACATATAGTAAAAGTATTAAAAAATGTGCACTGGAATAAAACACACCAATTGTAGACCAGCAATTACCTCTGAGATACTAGGGAAGGGAATGGAAGCTGAGAATGTTTTTCACTTAATTTTCTTTTAAAAAGCTGAAGTAAATATGGCATTTGTTGCCCTCTATATTTGGAATACTTTTAAAATATTTTTTTTAAAATAAATGTGTATTCCGTTAAATGGTCAAAGTAGAAATGATATCTTAATTTGTTGGTTTCCAGTTTTTAAAGTTCAGATGATTCATTTAATTTTCTTAATTAAAGCAAATCTATATTATTTTAAAACAAAGTCTCATCAAAATAAACATATCAATGGTGGCAATTTGGATATGCAAACATACATATCTTTCTTGGAAGATACTTATTCTTTGATGAAAGGGTTGTGGCTTCTATGCCAAACTCACCTGCTCCCTATGGGGCTTCTGGGACCCACTTCCGGATGATCAGCTTCTACATTTAAGGATTTGCTAGTGACTCCTGGTTCTTCTCGCTCCTCACTTCATAAATGGGTGAATGGTTGACCACAGGACTGGCCTATTCTCTAAGAAGAAATTGCCACACTTTCATGAGTACTGCTTAAATATTTTGGTGGGGACCCCTTCATTTTAAAGCCTCTCTCTTTTTCAGTAGCTAACCAGCTGCTAAAATTCGGCTACTCAGTTACTCAGCTTGTTAAGAGTTAACTTCACATCTGGATCTGTTCAGCCTGAGCCCCAGTATAAAAGCCAATAGTGAACCAAGGAACCGAGGACACCAAAGCGAAGAAGGCAGATATCACCAATGCCTGCCTTTTGTCATACTATCAACACCACTGTCACCTCAACCTCAAAAGTTAAAGAATCATCTAATGCCACCTCACCCTCATCTACCAATGGGTCTTTCCTCTGATTGCCACATCCTGTTAATACAAACATTTTCAGTTACTTAGACTCAAATCCTCAATCTTTTTTTTTTTATTTCTCTAGGTTCATTCCCTAGCATCCAGTCAGTCACCAAGACTTGGTGGTTCTTTGTGAATATCTCTCATTTGTCAATATCTCTTCTTTCTTCTTTGATGGTTAACCTAAAAATAAAAGTTCAATGTGAAAAGCAACAAGAGTTTGAGATCCAAAAGAATAGCTATCTGGGAAGCACTATTCAGGCAGAGCCCCAAATAGTGTTCTGCTTAGGAACTAAAGGCAAGGGATATTTATGAGAAAAGTAAGGAGAATAATTACATAAGGAGAAAGAATTTCTATGGATGTTAATAAGGTAAGGAATTTCTATAGGTGCCGATAAGCTAACATAGTGATGATCATTCTAAAGAATGTCAGTCCCGTTAGTCATAATGTCTGCTTTCCTGATAGCTTTGCAAACAGTTGTTTGGAATACAATGCCTCTTTAAGTCCAGTTCAAAGATTATTCTGCCCAGTTTTAACATTCCAAAGGTTTGAGGAGTAAGATGTACAAGGTGGTTTCTCTGGGATAGCAGCTTCGACTCCATTTGAAGCGGCTTCATTTATATTAGTTTTTACACTCTATCATCACCACTGCCACTCTGGTTCAAGCTCTTACCTGGGCTGTTCCAATGGCTACTCCTGTGTGGGTTTTTTCCTTTTTGCAATTTAACTTGAGTATTTCTGTATTTCTGTATCAAATACCTTTACTGGTACTCACCATCGAGACTTTAACAAATGCTAACTTAGTTGCTATTTATGTTGTCCTCGTGATTAAAAAAAAAAATGGCTTTTGGAGTACCCAAATTTCGTCTTTACTTCCCAAATAGTAAAGAAAAAAAGTGACCCCAGAGGGTCAAGACAGAAGTGTGGGAAGGTGTAGCTCTTGAAAGCCTGCTGATCTTCCACGTATAGAATTCCAACCTAGGATTTTCTTCCTAGAGATTTTGAGAGTCTAAAACTTGAGAGCTTTCATGGAGTTAGAATTCAACCTTTGTCCAGCATACAGTAGGCTTTCAATAAGCTTTGACATCGTAGAGATCTGTTTTGGTCAGGACAAGTGCCAATATCAACAAATAAAGTCTGCCTACTACATATAAAGATTATTTTTTTAAAAAAATTATCATTTGCTCTCTATAGTTTCTAAGTCAGGTCAATAAAACCAGCTGGTTTGTGAAGGCTTCTGTCTCAGTCAGCTCTGGCCTTCATGACCAATACCATTGAAGAAGTAGGTTAAACATGTTTCTCACAGTTCTAGAGGCTAGGAAGTCCAAGATCACGGTTCCAGCTGATTGGGTTCTTGATTAAAGTACTCTTCCTGGTTGGCAGATGGTCATTTTCTCATTAAGTCCTCACATGACCCTTCCTTGATGCATGCATGCAGGGAGAGGGAGGGGGGTGGGAAAGAGAGAGAGGGAGAGGGAGAGGGGAAACAAGGTAAGAAGGAAGGAGAGGGGGTGAGAGAGATGGGGCGGGGAGAGAGAGATCTTGTGTTTTTCCTTTTAAAAAGGCATAATTCCCATCATGAGATACCCACCCTCAGGATTTAATTTAACCCTTATTTCTTCCCAAAGGCCCACCTCCAAATACCATCACTCTGGAGGTCTGGGCTCCAACATTTAATGTCTTAACAAATTAAGACATTGTTTCTATTTTGACTATGTTAACAAAATACATGTTTCTTGTTTAAAAATATTTGAAAAGCATTCCGAACATAGAGAAAAATATAGAGGGCCACAAATGCCATATTTGCTTCAGTTTTTTAAAAGACATTAAATGTTATAGGTATATTTGATATTCCTTGTCTATGTTCTCAGGTGGGGGGAACACATTCAGTCCATAGCAGCTTCTTTTCATTTTCCTAAAATTTCTGTATTCTAAGCACGTTGGAGTGTCAGAGTTGTTATTTTACCAGATCACATGTTCAATATATTTGTTAGAACTTACTATAAACAAAGACCGCATATGCAGAGTAAGGACGTTGTTGTTGAAGTATAAGGCAGGAACCTCCTGCTGATCAGCCACAAGATCAAGTGGGGGAGGGGAAGCATGACAGTCACCAGAAAGAAAAAAAACGCTGCCTAACGTTCTATCATTTTTAACCCTTAATGTTTATTGTTAGAGTCACAAAACCCTCAGCCTATCTTCCCATCCCAAGTGCTACATGTTGTCTAGTAGTGTTTATTTAAATTATTTTTAAATGAATTTAAATTGTTTTCACTTTGAGAGTGAACTCTACAATCTCTCGAAAGAATTGAAGACAAAATACAAAAGAGGAATTTATCTTTGCAAACTATAATGTTTTTTAAGTGTCCTTTAAAATGTGGTGAAGTATGCTCTTTGAATGTCTGGAGTTTGTATCTTCTCAGAAAACCTGTTAATTAGTATAAACCTGAGTCTTAAAAGAATATTTTCTTGAAATTATATGAGATGCTTTTTTAAAAACGAAAGAAAGCTTTTTAGCTGGAAATGCTGTAGAGAGGATTCCTTCCATCAGTGGGAAGTCCTTTTCAATAAGCCATAAAACTTTTTATCAAAATTTTGAAAATCTGGCCCAATTCACACATAATTCCTTTTCAAGATGTACCTAGGATTCTAAACCTCCCATGGGCCAGAAGATCTGAGCTCATTTTTATTTACTTTTGATTTTTGCACTAATCTGTTTGTAAACAAATTACAAACAACACTTTAAACCTTAAGTGACTAGTTCATTCTTCATTCTATTTTAGCATTATTATAATTTTTCTTTTTTTGCAAGTTCCTCTACTTAAGTTAGTGCTTCTCTGTGATAATACAAATTTCAATAGAATTTAGCTAACACTGGGTGTGTATTCTATGGCAGGATTTTGGTCCGTTTTATAGTTCTTAGCCTCAAGAACTAGGTTTTTGAATTCTACTTCTGTTGACTTCCTTTGATAAAGTTGTTCAGACTTTTCTTAAAATATCCCCAGAATCTAGTGGCCGAGGGCACACTGTCCCTCTGCTTCTCTTCGGCAGTCTTATACCATGAGGGCACCGATTCTTCTCCTATGATGCCTCTGTTAGGCTTCATTGATGCTTCTGACAAAAGAATTCTATTTTAAAACATTTTTTTAAACAAGAAAACATTTAATATATATATTACTATTTCCAGATAATTTTCATTTTTTTTCTCAGAAAGTTCTTGGGTCTCCATGACTTGAAGCTCTTAATAAATCATCTGTTGTTCTGGTTTAACAACTCCCCAGCTTTATTCATTGCTAGTACACCCAGTGCCTTGAGTACAGTAGGAACCCAACCAATGTCTGTCATATCAATGAATGATTAACTTCAATCTCAATTCTCTCCAAAATTAATTTCTTCATGCATCCTCTATCCCTTGCTTCCCTCAAACTGGGGTCCTGAAATCAATTTCTTGTCTCTCCCTGGGTCTTTGATGCCAACAAGCCCTGTTGTGAAGAAGTTCAGTAAAATTCCATATTTGGCAAATGACCACACATTTAAACAAGATCTAGTTGCAACAGAGAGCTAAAACTTGGCAAATGACCTCTATGTAAATTATTAAGTACCTGCATTGAAATATATCCCACTTAGAAAAGAACAAAACAGCAGCACAACAGAATTATATATATGTAACATTAGCACAGACTTCAGAGGGAGGGAGAAAGGCAACTGTGACATCTCTGAGAAGGAAAAAACTGTGGAGACTCTTGGAAAGTCACAGGCTTTCAGTGCAAGGTCATTTACTCCAATCAGCCAAACAGTTCAACTTCCAGAAATAGTCTCATAAAACAAAACAAAATTATGGATTTGTCTTTTCTAAGAGCTGCCCGTTGTCACAGGACCACGTGGTGAGCTAGAGTAAACCCCTGTGGTAAGAGCAGGTCATACTGCAGGGGCTCCAGCTCTAGAAGTAACAACAGAGAGCAAAAGTTACATCAACATGTTCTAATTGCTCCACTGTCTAGGGACTAGAGGAAAAGCGAGGCATCAGGAAAAAACCAAGCTGCCTAAATAAAGGTAGAAGAATGATGAGTTATGCCTAAGAATAGAAAAAGAAAAACCCTAGAGATTATGGGAGGCACTGAGCTGAGTGTAGCATCAACAAAACAGTCTGGGGAAAGTGCGATGCTGGTTTCCACTCAGGGGCTTAGAAGAAGAGAGCTTGACTAGAATTCACTCTGCCATGTCCTTTAAGTGATTAGTGGAAGGCAGTAAGTATTAGGGGAGAATCCAGAGGGAAGTGATCAACGATTACTTGCTTGGAAGAAAAGAAGCCAGGAGGGGCTTCAAGAGAATCTTCAGCTTCTCAGCTGAATTTTCACTTAGAGAAGGGAAGATGAGTTGGGAACCACTGTGAAACTTATTCCCTAAAAAGAGAATCTGTGAAAGGAGTTCCAATACAACAAATGAAATTTGGTTGAGATGTGGAAAAGATTTGCACCGTCTATGAAATATCTGGGGGTTCAGCTTGCAGACAACCTTACAGCCTGCCTCCTGTTTGATTCTAATTCTCACGTAGCATGTACTAAAGCAGTTGCTGGACTTCTCTCTGTTCAGTTCTTCTGTAGATTCGACAATTTCTCTGATACCTCCTTCAGGAGGATAGCATGCTAGACGTTGAGGAGGGATCAAAAGAAAGAAATAGAAACTATGCACTGTGCCCTATAACAGCTTACAGTTCCATTTTGCTCTTGTCCTAATTTTTGTGTGTGTGCATGCACAAATCTGTAATTACAAAAGGCCAGCTAGGTCTAAAAAACTAAGGCAAAGTAATAAGAGTGAGACGGGGAAATTTATTCTATTTAGCCAGGCAATACTGTGATAATCAGAAAAACATTGTTTACATGTTTAGTTTTACAAATGCATGGTTCAAAATTAAATAACTGAAAGAAGAAGGCAATAGAAGGGAATTTTATTTAAAAAGGGTCATTTTATCATCTAAATATATTATCTATATTAACCAAAATTCATGTCCTTTTAAATGTTGATCTCCTATATAGCTATAATTGTCTAGTTAAGATAGCGTAGGGGCTAAAAAAAATTAATACTTTTTCTTCTACATTTTAAGTTCTTCTAGCTGGACTAAGAATCAAATTAACAGAGACAGATTAATGAGAGAAAATCAAAATTTTCATACATGCACATGGGAAATTTACATATGTATGTAAATTACAAAGACAGTGAGGCAATATTGGGTATATATGACCTTTTGGACAAGGGAAAAAAGGGAGAGAACGGGATATTAGTTTCAGAAGTGAGAATGGGGGATTTACTGGTAGTTGAGGAAGAGTGGAACACACATGGCAGACAAATTCTTGCTAAGCAACTCAGAAGCAATGAGACACAGTGAGTATCTAGCTAATAGATAGGTCCCTGCCTGAAGCCCTCCTCTTTACCATACTTAATTTAAATCAGGTTAAGGGAACATCCTAAAATTGCCTTTCTGAAGTTTTCTGTCTCAATCTCTTGGGCAGGAAACGGGGGAGGGCCAAAGATTCTTTCTGAGTCTTTTGTTTCTTAATAAACAGCTTAAAATCAGTATCCCAAAAGGCAGCTTCAGAGTGGCAAAATTGTCCCCTTCAATAGCAAGGTAGTATTCAGAGCAGAGAATTATGTCCTATTGTCCTAAAAGTTGTCGGTCCAGTCTTGCTGCTTTTAGCCCTTGCAGAGAATCACACTCTGTGAGTTCAAATACTTCCTTTTATGCTGAATAAATAAACTTGCTTCCAAATCAGGATGAGCAGATAGTTCCAAACACTAACCACTTAATGGCATTCAACATGAAAGTAAGTCCTGGATGTGATCTCTAAAATCAGTGGTTAGTACATATTAAACCTTTCAAAAAAAAAAAAGAGGATGGGGGCACAAATTCATTATGTAGTTTTTGGTACAAGTGGTATTCATATGTACATAGTATTCTCTTATATGTATGTATACATAGACCTTGCTATAGTGCTTAGAAAAATAACCAAGTTTTTTTATTCAATTTAGTGTTCCTGGGGCGTTGAGAGATGAGATGAAGATCAACGAATTCAAACCTCAGTCATTTCACACTTTTGCCAAGGGCCAGTCTGAGTTCCACAGGAGGGAGTGCTCTGAACAGAGAGCCCTTAGGGACCTTTGGCCCCCAAGGGCCTTAGAATGGTTTCACTAATTTTTTGTGGGAGGAAACAGGCACAATCTTCTCACTTTTAGTTTTCTGCTTCCCCCTCTCCCCCCTACTACAACAGTTTCTCTTAGTGAGCAAAAGAAGGAAATCAGATAGGCTAAGTACCTTGCCCAAGGTCATTCAGGGCTTTTGCCCACGGTCATTCAGGGCTTTTGTCCAAGTTCAAAACATAGATGGCTTGGGGATTCACCTGGAACCTACTAATGACCTAGAGGCAAAAGTCTCCTCTAGAATTAAGTGCCGCCTCTCTAGAGAAACTCCTGAGAAAGCTTTGCATTTTAGGTTTTTTGAGCTGAATGAAGAGGGACATGAGAAAAGAATAGATTGAACTGTTTTCAGGGTCAAGATATGGATCTGAGGTGTAAAGAAGCTGACAATATTGCACTTGGATCTTGGCTTGAACAGGTTTGATTGATTTTAAGAAGGGCCTCCTGCTGGTTAAATAATTTTATGTTATATATTAGAGCGGGGGTGGTGGTTTAGCTGCCCCTAGAAGCAGATATGGCCTTGAGAAGACTCTTCCTTCATTATTCCCAAGCAGCCAAACCAGGCCGCAGATGTTTCACTTAGCTTGTACTATGCAGGCCCACAGAGTATTTAAAATAATTAAATTAGTTGCCAACATGTAGGAAGCTGATTGGTTTCTCCCTTCTCCTAAAAAAAAAAAAAAAAAAAAAAGTCCAAAAAACAGAAAACAAAAACCTGGCAGTTGGGGCTCACATTTCTATGCACCAACAATGGGCTGGGAGGGGTTCAGTGACTGCGTCTTTACATAGGACACAAAACCTCAAGTTCAGCCAAAACCCAGGCCCTGCTGCCCTGGGCTACATGTCCTGCTCACAACCTTTGTCCTCTCCTACTTTTACCTGCCTAGGTGTCTAGTGAGCACCTAGTGCTACAGATTTTTCTAAGCTCCCCCTGTGCCTCCAGACTTATCCCTGCTGAGTCTTGCCTTGTTTCTCAAAGTGCTGCTATTGTCTGGGTGGTATCCACACACTGGACAATCTTACAGACTTAAATTTTACACTCTCAGAGGACACTTGTTCCTCCTCACTGGGATTTTATGGACCTACCGGAAAGAGTAGGGGGTATGTGTTTTAGACCAGGAAACAGGACAGGTGGAGAGAGATTTTGGTACAGATGATCTACCTGTTGTGCCAGCCTGGGGAGGGGAGGGGGTGGTGGTTTTCTGTTCCTTCTTGAGAGCAGGACTGACTCAAGATTTGAGTACTATGATTAGGTGGCAGGGTGGTGGAGCAGTGGTGGAAAGGAGAGAAGGCCTCCTCACCCCCATATACACCCCCAGGGTTCCCTCCACAGAACCGCTCCCATGGCCTCCCTGTGGGGCCAGGCCTCCTTGACTGGGAGTCAAACACAAGAGGAGCTCATCAGAGCCAGCCATGATGTCAATGGGGTGCTGGGCCTCCTGGCAAGATGCCAGGCACTGCCTAGGGAAACACGTGGCTCCGCTCTTGCCCTGCAGGTACAGATCCAAGGTCACTCCAGGCTGGAGGGCAGCCAAGATGGGCATGGCTCCCACAGCCCAAGGAGGAAGAAAGTTCTTTACTTACAATTTCACCCCTGCCTTTCCCTGCCCCCTCGTCTAGCCCAGGCTGGCAGCTGGTTTAGTTCCTACAGCTTTTCCTTCTCTTTCTCCAAACTTCTAGCTTTAGGAAGTACTTAACAAGTCTCGAGTTTAAATGAGAACATGGCAAGGGCCTGGGAACCCTGAGGAACAATAGACAGGGGACAGTGACCTCCCATTTATTCCCCTAGCTTTTGTTCACAGCCCGAGGGACTATATGGATTTGGAAAAATCATACTGTGATCTGAGGGACTGCAAGAGAATGAACGAGGAGGGTGGAGAGAGGAAACACATAGAGTTTGGAAACAAGTTCTTAAAGCTAATGCGTCCCCAAACACATTTCTAATTTCCCTACGTTTGCAGGAAGAGGAGATTTAAAAAGCTTAATTTCAAGTTATATCATATATTATCACTCTACACACATATATTCACAGTCTGGATTTAGATCTAGGAGAAAAAAAACTTATAGGAAAACTGAGATCATGCGACTCAATGCTTAAAAATGAAATTGATGACTTGCTGAAGTACTTACATTTTGATTCTATAGGGAAACTATTAGGTATCAGAAATGATTTGCACAACATCAGAGTATTTATTGAGTGGCCGATAAGTGCAGAACCTCTATTCTCAAGAAGTTCAATGTCTGTATGGATTAAGAAGGCATGGAATGGATTAATAACAAAATAAACATTTGCCAATCAAAGTCAGAAGGCTGTAGGAATAAGGACATTTGTAAGCAAAAACCAGTGATATGAGTTTTTAGGACCATGAGGAAATTAGGTCCATCAGGGAAGGTTTTTCTGAATTTGGCATTTAGAATGTTTTACCTTCTACCCAGTGTTTGGTCAGACAGGAACTCTGTCTTATTTCTGGCATCTAGAACATGCTCTAGATGTTTAATGTGTAAGCGCATGAGCTTGCTGAGTGAATGAGTGAGTGAATGAATGAATTCAGGAAAAGAAAGCAGACAGGTTCTACTGTTTTTAGCATTCCTTTAGGCACAATTCCCAGCAGAAGCTGATGATTATCAGAGCCACAAGCCCTCCCTGTATTTGCCAAGACATCACACTGGGTGAGGCTCCTTTGCCAGTGCAAATCTAAAGCAGTAATTATACCACTTACAGCCATGTGACCCTGGGCAAGTCCTTGCATTCCTCAAGCCATTGTGCCATTATATGTTGTGCCAATACCTGCTTCATAGGGTTGTGAGCATGTCAAAGGAGATAATGGAGGCAAAGCTCTTAGCCGCGTGCTACATGAAACCTGCTTTTGTGCAACTTATTCTAATTTGCACATAAGAAAATTGCACATTTACCTGCTCCGAAAGGCTTTTCTAATTAAAATAAAACAATTTGGTTTTTCTCTTTCCAACTAAAAAAAAAAAAAATGTTCATGGATAAAGAGAATTTTCAGGGGAAACATCTACCAGCATTGTGAGCCAGGAGAACCATTACAAAAGGACTTGCGGCCCCTCACTGAGGGACTCTTACTCCCCTGAACAAGCTTGTGCCTCTACCACACGGTGACACCAGGGCAGATAGGGTTAAATTTTGTGGTGAATGTTGAGCAGCATTTCTCTGGCAGGGGCCCCACAAGCCACAGCACCCTGCAAGCCACAGCTCTCCCCCACCTTCTGCTTCTCTGGAAGCAAGCCATTTGGGCAGCTTGTTTTTGTGTATGAGCTTATCAGGAAAAAGAGATTTGAGTGGACAGGTTTGAAATGGGACTGTACAAAGTCCTGGTGATCGGTCACGCACACAAATCTCTCCTCCACAAACTCCACCATCAAGTCAGTTTGCTTCCCCATGAAGCCAAGGTATCTAGAAATTCTACAGCAACAAAAGATGACATTGCTCGCTCGACGGGACCAAGAGGCTTTGATTTCCAGGGAGCTCCCCCAGCCTGAGTGACAGGGCTGCCTTGTGGCCTTGCAGATGGAGGCAGGAAGCTAAGGGGTTTCTTCTGGGTAGGCAGATGAGGGCTTGGATGGGGGAAGGAGGGAGTCTATAGATGTGGTCTGAGGAATGCAGTCAAACCTTCCTGTCTCCAGTCCCTATCCTGAAAGCTCCTGAGTAACATAGAATCAGATGAGGAAAAAAACCAGAAACGAACCTCTGCTTAAAAATCAAACACCCGAATTAAGTGAATGAACATGCTTCAGTTATTTGGGGTGGGGTAGAACAGAACATTTATTGGGCAAGAAGAACTTCCGTTATTTAGCCACTCAGTTGAAAGGTAGTGAGGAGAGGGTGGTGACTAAAATTCAAAATGTGGTTCCACTCCTGCTAACTGTGAGTGATTTCAGTCTAAGTGTCTATTTTTTCACTGTACACAGGGAATAATAATAGTACTAGCTCATAAGGTCATGGTGAGGATTAAATGAAATAACGTATGGTAAACTACTTAGCAAGATGGGTGGCACACTGTAAGCACTCAATAAATAGCAACAATTATTAATAATAATGAATCTTACAAAATCCATCAAAGTAGTATATGTATTATTTTGGGGCTCTCCAGAGAAAAACAACTAGTAGGACAAATGTATATA
>NW_011889043.1:1638736-1645610 GCF_000151845.1 Pteropus vampyrus
ATACATCCCACTTTCTTTTACGAGGATGACATGTAATACCATAATAATATGTTATAAAATTTTTATTAGTGATGTATTACTATTATGGTGGCGGATTCTGGAAAACCATCTCTGGGAGCGGCTGAGGGCTCAGTCATCCAATCAAACTTGGGCTGGCAGCTCCCAGTTCAGAGCACGGTGTATCTTACCTCCTAATGTAGCACTGTATCATGGTCACAGGGCTTGGCCTTATGCTATCTTATTTACTTTTTGTAGTAATTCTATGAATAGGTATAGCCCTCCACATTCTGTAGAAGAGGAAATGAAAGTTCAGAGGGTTGCCCAAGGTCACCTACGAAAGCGTAGAACCAAGACTAAAATCTAGATCCACTCACTACAAATTCTGTGCTCTTTTTATTATCAGACCAGTGTTAAATTTACAGATCTATGGCCCTAAATCCCGTAGATTCTAATGATTGGAAACAGGAATTTCTTTTTTTAAGTGCTGGGCAGCTGGGGAATTCCTGCACTAGACCACACATCTTATTTATTGTCTTTGATTTCGCAAATCAACAGAAAATTGGAAATAGAAATTTAATGAATAGCTGGGAAAAAAAATTGGCTTTGAAAGAGGATGAACAAAACAGGATGCTTGCTCTGCTGAGGACGAGTGCCTGGAGCTCTCCAGGTAAACACAGCATCTGTCAGCACACATCCAGAGCCTCTGAAGAAGACTAGCTAACACTGTAGACAGCCCCTGTGTGCTAGGCACTATTTTGAGCATGTTCATATATGGTTTCACCGAATCCTCACAACCAACCTTTGAGGTTGTCTATCTCCATCTTTCACATGAGAAACCTGAAGCACAGTCACTTATCCAAGGCCCACAATTTGTTCAAGGCGGTCTTGCCGAATGGAAGAACTGATTCACCAACTGGTTGGTTGAGGGGCACAATGAAGAACAACTGCATGGATCAAAGACAAATGGATGAGAAGAAGGGCAGGACTCCTGGAGCAAGAAAGACCTGAGGTGTTTGCACACCTGTGGTTGCCTTCTTCTTTCCACCACAAGAGCTAAGGGAGCACAACTCCTGTCTAAGGCTCATCTACCCACCATGCTCTGGGTCACATGCCCTTAAGTTTCTTCTAGAACTTTCAGGCCATTGATTACTGGCCCCCTTCTCTCTCCTTAGCCTCTTCCTCTCTTGGTTCTTTCTCAGTAATCTGTGACTAAGGTCGGATATACCCGACTTTTGACAATTCTTCCCCTTAGCCTCATATACCCTATATCTCCTAAGACCTCATTCCTCGCCTCTATCATCCCTTGACCCCTCCTCAAGTCTGCCCCTTCAATCTAGTGTTTTCTATTTCAGTTAATGATATCAGCAACCATTCAGATACCCAGGCCAGAAATCTTGGCATTGTTCTTGATTCCTCCCTGAGTCTTATAGATAGTATCCTGTACACATCTCTCAAATTCTTCCACTTCTCGCCATTGTCACCACCTTCAGCCATCATCGTTTTGGATCAGCGCAGTGCTGTCTGGATTATTCCCCATTCTTCTAGTTTTGCCAGCCTCCCCTACCTCCCATTTATCTGTTCTCTGTATAGCAGCCAGAGTGATCTTTACAAATACAAAGCTGATCCTGCCACTCTCTTGCTTAAAACCCTACAATGCCTCTGATTGCTCCTAAGTTAAAGACTAAACTCCATACTGTGGGACATAGACCTTTGGTGATATGATCCTGCTCACCTCTCCAGACCCCTCTCCCCAGAATCTTCTTCCCTGTCACCAACCAGGCTAATCCTCCTCATACTTCTGTAATCAATTTGGAAGTCTCCTGGACCTCTCCTATGTGCTTAGACCCAGTGCTTACCCCTGGTAACATATTATAGCTATTGATTTGTCTATACCCATAACTAAAGCACAGTGCCTGATCCTTAAGTATAGGGACAGTGTCTTAATTATCTGTAATTATTGTTTTCACCATATCTGGCACTCAGTAAAAACTCAATCAACATAGGTTGAATGAATGAGTGACCAGCAGGGCCATAGGACTGACCAGAAGGTCATCAGAAGAACTTTGGGGTTCAGATTTCAAAATATTTTCCTCATTTAGGGGCCAGCCTGGCAGCAGCGATGGAATGAAAGGATCCAGAGGGAGCCCCTGAGAGCTAACACTGGCTGAACATCTGTGCTGTACTAGGTACTTGCTGGCAATTTTCTCTTAATTCTCATAGTAATCCTATAAGATAGATACTTCTTTTTGCTCTCATTTTACAGATGAGGAGACTGAGACTCAGAGAAATTAAATAATTTGCTGAAAATCACACAATGGCGATGCTAAGATTCAAACCCTGTCTACATACCTTTCTCTGTGTTACAATTTAGTTCCACCATTTTTTGCAGCTACCTTGATCACTGGACTCACCTGGGATCTTTAGGGAATGACTCCATGCAGAGATAAAGCTAGTAAACAGTTTTGTTACAAGTGCGAATTTCTCGCAAGGCCTGGCACTCTCATGGTAGAAGTCTGGGTATCTTTGCTTAGCATCAGATTCTATAATCTTGGAAACTGAAAGCTGGAAAGGATCTTAGAAATCATCTAGTCTAGTGCCCTGCTTTGACACAGGAAGAGGCTGGTGGCTTGCCTGAGGCCGCTCAGCTAAGAGTAGAAACACGGGGACTCCCGACCCTCTGGCTGACCCATGCATGCTTTGCCATTCTGGCGCTTGATTGTGCTTATTCGAGTCTCTTAGTAAAACAGCTCCCTTACCAAAAAAAAAAAAAAAAAAAAAATTATTTTATTTATTTTTAAAATTTATTTATTTATTTTTATGGTGACATTGGTTAACGAAATCCAATAAGTTTCAGATGTACATTTTAACGGTAAGACATATATATATTTACATTGAGCGTTCACCTCCCATAGTTAGATTTCTTCCTATCACCACATATTTGACCCCTTTTACCCGCTCCTTCTACCTCTCCCTCCCCCCTCCCTCTACCCTCTGGTAACCACTAGTCTATTGTCCACATCCATGAGTCTCTGTTTATCCTTAAAACAGCCCCTTTAAAACTTCAAACTGCATATTGTTTTGTCAGAGAAAGAATTTCAACTTCCTTGATGGCCAGATGTTGTTACAACAGTGGGCCTGGGCCTGCCGGCACTGGGACGTTCAGGGGAGCCAAGGGGCTTGGGCTGAGATAGGCTGGGATGGTGAGGAAGCCGGAGGGGGAGCAGGTTGGAACTCTTTCCCTGCAGGGCCTTTCTCTCGCAAACGTCAGAGAAAACATGAGGGGTCTCAGAAAGTTTTGTTTAACACATACCAGATAGCAGGAACTGGAGAAAGAGTCCTCAAGGGCTTACAATCCAGAAAGGCAGACTGAGTGCCGTAATGAGAAGCCAGGAAAAATCTAAGGGGAAAACACTCGGAGGAGGGCACCTACAATTTTGCCTTGGGGAATTAGGGAAAGTTTCTGAAGGAAGTGGCTCCCAGCTGGGCTTCTAAGGGAAAATGGCGGAGGAAGTAGGCTATTTCAGAGAGAGGGCAGAGCCAGGGCAAAATGGGAGGGGCTGGGAGTAAGGCGAGTGTAAATGAGGGCAGTGCTTTTCAAAGTGTGGTTTTTGGATAAGCAGCAGCAGCAGCACCTGGGAAAGTGTTAGAAATGCAAACTGTTGGGCCTCCACCCCAGACTTGCTGAATCAGAATTGCCCAGCAATCGAAATGCTTTAACAAGTCCCTAGGTGATTCCGATGCACCCTAAAGGTTAAGGCCCTCTGAATTAAATCCTTCCTAATTGCAAGTCCATAAAATCTTTACTCCCACTGTAAGGCTTTGAGACGACAGAGACAGGTGTAGACAGAGAGTGGATGCCTGCACACTGGTTCCCTCCTGAAATGCCCTTTGGGTTCTGGTCCTTCTCGGACTTAATAAGCATCATATGCTGCACTGTGTTCTTTGTTGAGGCATCTCTCCCTCATCCATGAGGCCCCAGGGGGCAGGGCTTCCCCATGATTCTCGGTGCTGATCATGCCAGTACCAAGTGACAAGGCCATCTCCAGAAACATTATCATGTCTACTATGCCAGAGCTCTGCGAGGGTTCCTTCCTGGCCTTCTCACTTTCATTATGTCCTTAATGACATAAATGTCACTCTCTCATATAGACCTTCCTGACCACCTTATTTGAAATTGACACATACACCCCCTGCTCCAAGCGTTCCCTATACACCAATCTGGCTTTCCTTTTCGCTATCACATTAATTATCTGTCCTGTGTTTTCTCTTTTAGTTTGTTTCTTGTCAGTCCTCTCAGCCTCCAATAGAATGTGTGGTTAATGAAGGCAGTGGCTTGTGCTTTTATTTCACTGCTGTATTCTCCATGCTAGGACAGAGCCCCACATGTAAGAGGCATCCTATTCATTCAATAAATGAATGGTTTGTACCATGCAACTCTGCATGTGTGGCTTCAGTTACAATTGATTAAGCCAGGAATTTCCCCTAATCCAGTGGCAGCTTCCCATTGCTTGTGCAATAGCCTAGGAGGGGGTTTGACATGAGAGCTTTGTCATGGTGACAGCCTGAACACATTTGGTCCCCTGTTGGGGGGTTTCTGAGAAACACATGGAGGAGGGAGTTGACAGTAGGAGGAGATTAAAGACAGGGGCCACAGAGAAAGGGCATCAGAAGCTTGGAGAGGAAGGTAGTAGAGAGAATTAGTCAGCAGAGACAGTAATGGAAGTGGGGATAGAGAAAAGCTGAGTCATCATAATGGAAGAGAAACTCCAGTCTGATAATCCCAGAGAAAGACTCTGGATACTATAGTTGAGATATGAGAGCTGCTCTTCTCTCCTGAATGATGTCGTGTGCGGCCAGGAAGCCCTATTGTGTGGCTGGTCCTTCTTTGTTCTCTGCTCATCCCAAATGCAGGTAGCCATCAGCTAAGATAACAGGAGAGCTTTCTGGCCCTTTCAACAAAGGCACTGGACAACACAAGCCTGAGTGCCAGTCTAGCCCCTTGCCCCCGTGGGGCCTCCCAGTGACTAGCCTAGGTTGGCCCTTACTCCCCATGGTGAAGGCACCTGCACTGAGGTAAAAATGCTAAGGGCGGTTCTGGGGTCGATGTCGTCTCCCATTCCAGGCAGTGATGCTCAGCTGAGGTGTTCCTTTCTAAAGCATAGCAATATTTACAGGAAGCTGGGGCAATTCCACTTTATATGCACCTTTTCCTTTTATTGCTGTGTGGGGAAAAGGTCAGAGAGAAGCCTGTTGTTTAGCTAAGTCAACAAACAAAATCCCATGTTTGCTGTTCCACTGTGGCCCTGGAGCGGCTCCTCTGAGGCAGGCCGAGGAGGGCGGGGTGAGGGGGGAAGTCAGAGAGGATGGTGTGTAGGTGGAGGAATGTCACCCCTGGCCCCTCATTTGCTTGTTACTTGATCCATCTCAGGGCCTGGCCCCTCCCTGCCTGCCTGACAGCCATTTACTGTCTTGAGCCATTTCCCAAGGACAGACCTGGAAAGCTTCCCACCTGTCCAGATATAAGACCAACTTTTCGAGAGTGGCTTTTGCAACTCTAAATCATTTTATTTTGGTTCTGCTCAACACTGAGATTATTGGGGTGCATACTTTTTTCTTAAATGAAAAATGCTCTGTCCAGATAGCATAAAAAAAGTCTCATTCATCTCATGAATTGTTAAGTTCTTCTAAGCATTAGGAGCTAGACCAGATATTAGGAAAAAGCAGTGACAAGAGAAATTCCTGCCCTCATTGAGCTTCAGTCAACAGGTAAGACAGATATTAAACAAATGATTACAAACACAGGAAATACTGTGAAAGGAATACAATGTATTATTAGAGCTTATAATGGGGAAACTGGATCTAGCCTGAGAGTCTGAAAAAACTCCTTTGAGGAAAATATAAGTATTTTAGCCACGTTGAGAAGGTATAGAAAGTATTGCAGACAGAGGAAACTATACAGCTGTCAGTCCAAGGGAGAAGCAGAGATAAAAGGAGAGAGAGAGAGAGAGACAGAGAGAGAGAGAGAGAGACAGAGAGAGACAGAGAGAGACAGAGAGAGACAGAGAGACAGAGAGAGACAGAGAGAGGGTGGGGGAGAAGAGGGTAAAGAGAGAGAGAAGTGTTTGAAAAAATACTAAAGTCCAATATGGCTGAACTGAAGAGAGGGAGGTAGAACCACTGAGAGGTATCAAATATAGTTTAAGGGGAAATAAAACAGGCTTTGCTCTGCACACTCCCCAAAATCTGTTATTTAACAGATAAATGACTTTATCTTCCTCCCACTCTGCATGGCAAATGGTTTTACCAGTTTATAAGCAAATAGACAAACAATCGTACTCTGAGTGTCTTTCATATCCACAGTCCATTTATAAGTTGGCCACAGAGCCTGTCCCCCTGGACAAGTCGATTGGTCCATTGTGGGCACCTGACCCCAGAGAAGCCAGTTTATAGACTGGTCAATGACCTATGAAACAGCTTGATGCAAAAGCTTTGTGGAACAGAGGCAGCATGTGCTACATAGTGATGGGTGAACTAATAAGAATGTCTTTTTTGGGGCATTTGAACATGAGGCATCAAAGTCAGTCAATAGCAGCAGGAGCAGGAGAAAAAGGCCCAGAGTTGCCCAGAAATATGACGGTGAAACCTTCACGTAGGAAGCCCAAAATCCTATTGCTGAGGGTCTTCTGGTCCACAAAGCACAGTTCCATCCCTCTGTGGCCTGGCTGTGAGGTCAAGGGTCCTGTCTTCCTGTCTTTCTATGTATCCCTATAACAAATCTCACTTGTCAACTGGACTCTGCTTCTCACCACTAGAGAGCCAGACTCCATGAAGCGGGCTGTATTACACAGGTCAAATAGCTGGCTGATTTTTCTCA
>NW_011889043.1:1645660-1657643 GCF_000151845.1 Pteropus vampyrus
TGCCTGCCTGACAGCCATTTACTGTCTTGAGCCATTTCCCAAGGACAGACCTGGAAAGCTTCCCACCTGTCCAGATATAAGACCAACTTTTCGAGAGTGGCTTTTGCAACTCTAAATCATTTTATTTTGGTTCTGCTCAACACTGAGATTATTGGGGTGCATACTTTTTTCTTAAATGAAAAATGCTCTGTCCAGATAGCATAAAAAAAGTCTCATTCATCTCATGAATTGTTAAGTTCTTCTAAGCATTAGGAGCTAGACCAGATATTAGGAAAAAGCAGTGACAAGAGAAATTCCTGCCCTCATTGAGCTTCAGTCAACAGGTAAGACAGATATTAAACAAATGATTACAAACACAGGAAATACTGTGAAAGGAATACAATGTATTATTAGAGCTTATAATGGGGAAACTGGATCTAGCCTGAGAGTCTGAAAAAACTCCTTTGAGGAAAATATAAGTATTTTAGCCACGTTGAGAAGGTATAGAAAGTATTGCAGACAGAGGAAACTATACAGCTGTCAGTCCAAGGGAGAAGCAGAGATAAAAGGAGAGAGAGAGAGAGAGACAGAGAGAGAGAGAGAGAGACAGAGAGAGACAGAGAGAGACAGAGAGAGACAGAGAGACAGAGAGAGACAGAGAGAGGGTGGGGGAGAAGAGGGTAAAGAGAGAGAGAAGTGTTTGAAAAAATACTAAAGTCCAATATGGCTGAACTGAAGAGAGGGAGGTAGAACCACTGAGAGGTATCAAATATAGTTTAAGGGGAAATAAAACAGGCTTTGCTCTGCACACTCCCCAAAATCTGTTATTTAACAGATAAATGACTTTATCTTCCTCCCACTCTGCATGGCAAATGGTTTTACCAGTTTATAAGCAAATAGACAAACAATCGTACTCTGAGTGTCTTTCATATCCACAGTCCATTTATAAGTTGGCCACAGAGCCTGTCCCCCTGGACAAGTCGATTGGTCCATTGTGGGCACCTGACCCCAGAGAAGCCAGTTTATAGACTGGTCAATGACCTATGAAACAGCTTGCTGCAAACGCTTGTGGAACAGAGGCAGCAAGTGCTACATAGTGATGGGTGAACTAATAAGAATGTCTTTTTTGGGGCATTTGAACATGAGGCATCAAAGTCAGTCAATAGCAGCAGGAGCAGGAGAAAAAGGCCCAGAGTTGCCCAGAAATATGACGGTGAAACCTTCACGTAGGAAGCCCAAAATCCTATTGCTGAGGGTCTTCTGGTCCACAAAGCACAGTTCCATCCCTCTGTGGCCTGGCTGTGAGGTCAAGGGTCCTGTCTTCCTGTCTTTCTATGTATCCCTATAACAAATCTCACTTGTCAACTGGACTCTGCTTCTCACCACTAGAGAGCCAGACTCCATGAAGCGGGCTGTATTACACAGGTCAAATAGCTGGCTGATTTTTCTCATTTACACCAGTTGTTTGGGCCACATCTTTAGAATAAGTTTTTCTGGCTTTGTCCATTTCTTATCAATTAAAAAAAATTTTTGCTAATGTTTTTAGTATTGAAAATAATTCACACTACTCAAAAAACAAACAATCTGATTTAAAAATGAGCAGAGGATCTAAATAGACATTTTCCCAAAGAAGACATACAGATGGCTAACAGACATATGAAAAGGTGCTCAATATCACTAATTATCATGAAAATGCAAATCAAAACCACAATGAGATATCACCTTGCACCTGTTAGAAAGGCTATTGTCTAAAAGACAAGAAACAACAAGTGCTGGCAAAGATGTGGAGAAAAGGGAACCCTCATACACTGTTGGTGGGGATGTAAATTGGTACAGCCACTATGGATAGTACGAAATTTCATCAGAAAATTGAAACTAGAATTATCA
This sequence comes from Pteropus vampyrus, assembly GCF_000151845.1. Classification (NCBI taxonomy): domain Eukaryota; kingdom Metazoa; phylum Chordata; class Mammalia; order Chiroptera; family Pteropodidae; genus Pteropus; species Pteropus vampyrus. The sequence continues at coordinate 1,647,527 of NW_011889043.1, forward strand.
TATAATCCAGCAATTCTACTTCTGGGCACTTATCCGAAGGAAACAAAAACACTAAACTAAAAAAATATCTGTACTCTCATATTCATTACAGCATTGTTTACAAATAGCCAAGACATGAAAACAACCTAAGCGTCCACTGATGAAGGAACGGATCAAGAAAATGCGCGCATGCGTGCATGCACGCACACACGCATACACGTGCGCACGCGCGCACACACACACACACACACACACGGGACTATCATTCAGTCATAAAAATGAAGGAAATCTTGCCATTTGCAACAAAATGGATGGATCTCGAGATCATTATGCCGAGTGAAATAAGTCAGAGGGAAAGAAATACTGTATGATCTCACTTACATGTGGAATCTTAAAGGAAACAAACCAAACTCATAGATTCAGAGACCAGATTGGTGGTTACCAGAGGTAAGGAGTGGGTGGGGGGTGAAATGTGTGAAGCAGGTCAAAAGATACAAACTTCCAGTTATAAAATAAATAAGTAATGGGGATCTAATGTACAGCAGGGTGACTATGGTTAACAATGGTGTATTGCATATCTAAAAGTTGCTAAAGAGGTAGATATTAAAAGTTCTCACAAGAAAAAAATTGTAACTACATGTGGTGATGGATATTAACTAGACTTATTGTGGTAATTTCACAATATATACATATATTTAACCATGTTGTATACCTGAAATTAATGTTATATGTCAACTGCATTTCAACTTTTAAAAAGCTGAATAAGTAATACCATTAAAAAAAAATAACTCAGTGGTTAAACGAATATAATGTATTTAATAATGAGAAGAGGAGGCTGTGTTTGAAAGGTTCTCGTGAGTGTTCACTCCTATATTCGATGAGATGCAAAATCTTCTACACCTGGCTTTAGTGTCTTATCAGCACTCCTCATTGAGAGGAGAAGGTCATCGTGATAGTTATCTGAAAATGTAGCCTTGTTGTTTCATGTGAGTACCAGCTTTGTACCCTCTAATAACATCAGTACCAGCTGGAGGGAGGAAGGATGCTTATATTGCTGAGCACCCACTATGAGCAGGCAAGATATCAGTCGTCCTTAGAACACCCCTAAAATGAGGAAATTACAATTGACCTCATTTTACAGCTGCTGGAAGACACAAGCAGTATCGAAACCCAGGTCTCTCTCCCATTTCCCTGATCATTTTTGCTACACTGTGCTGCCTCATTCATTCATTTAAATGTGTGTGGGGTATACAAATTTAAAGTTGAACTTGTTCTCATGAGGTGTGCAGGTGAGGAGAGGAATCAGACAAGAGCACTAATGGTGATAAATAGTGGCAAGTGCTGTTCTACAGCTGTGCCCTGGTCCTGCAAGCGCTAAGAGGAGGGGCAACCAAATCAGATTTCAGGGATGACCTGGTGGGGATCAAGGACAATTTCTTCGACGTGATTACCCTTGGCCTGAGTTTTAAGGACAAGTTGGAATTAAGCAGATAAAGGAACAGGGAAAAGGCTTTTTAGGCCGAGGAAACGGCATAAGGTTCAGAAGGCATTCAGGGAATCGCAAACACGCTTTTCTCACTATGGCTAAAGTAACCATGAGTGTTGGGTAGTGTTGCTGATAAAAACACAGGACACCAAGTTAATGTTAATTTCAGATAAACAATAAATAATTTTTGACTGTAAATATGTGCCATGCAAATTTAACTGGGGTCTATGTTTTTATTTGCTGACTCTAGCAGCCCTGACGTAGGGAGTAGCAGAAAACAAGGCTGAGGAGGTAGGCAGAGGCCAGCCATGGAGGAGCTTGTTCTTTCAGCAAAGGACTCAGACTTTATCCTGAAGGCCATAAAGTGCCACCTGAGAACTTGGAACAGGAGAGAGTTATGATCAGACTTGCACTTTAGAAAAAATACAGAGAATGAATTGGAATGGACCAGGTAGGAAGCAGGAAACCCATCAGAAAGTGTAGAAACTTGTTCTCTCCTTAAATCCATTTCCCCTTCTTCCCTAATAAGAAAGTTTTAGCTAGGTTCTGGCTTCCCAGATAAACATAATTAACTGCCTACTTACCAAAAATGGCTTTCAGTCTTCTCGACCAACTTTTAGTGGCTTTAATTAGCATTCGACTCTGCTGAACATGACAGAAAACTCCATCATCATTAGGAAGTCAAGCGCCTTCTATCCTCTTGCTCTGTCATCCTCAAGTCGACTTTCACCCCATGGTCTGAAATGACTGCTTGAGACCCAGCCAAGGGTCTTTTCTGGAAGGTATATGTGAGACTTCTACTTACATTTCCTTGGCTAGAACTTAGGCACATGGCTACTTATGTCTGCAAGGGATGTTGGAAAACATGCTATTTATTCCATGGCTGTGTATCTAGCTAAAAACAGGACAGCGATTACTAAAAAAGAAGAAAACAGAAACATGGACCACTATAAGTGGCAGTTAATGTCCTCAGGGGTTGGATAATATAAGTATTCAGGAGGAAATGCTTTTTAAAATTATGCTATAATAATGATAATGGCTTTCCTAAAAAGGTCAAGTGGCTTTCATTTAGTACTCTTGGGCATAACATTGCCACTGGTCAGAACAAGAAAAATTTCCCAAGGAGAGGTGATGCTTGGATGAAGACCGAGAGGAATAAATTTTCAAAACAAAATCTGGGACTGTGTCTTGCCTGGTTAGCGTCAATGATCAGAAGAAACACAGTCACCTCTGCAGCAGTTCCCAGCATCAGCAGCTCAGGTCACCTGCTTCTTATCTCTTGGAATCAGGACAAATCATGAGTTCTGATGATTTGAAACTTGAACTGTGGAGAATTTAAAGGAGCCTGCAGTGTTTAAAATCAAATGAGCGTATTAGGGTCACGAAGGACATTTGTGTCCTCCAGAGGACCAAGTAGCTAATCCCTACTCAGTTTGCTTGTGCCCACTTCATGTGGTAAGCTAGAGCTGTGCAGTTCATACAGCAGAATTGATTCCATTGAAAACGAAGATGAGTGGTCGGAAATAAAATTACATCTTCAGTTGTTAGTGAAAAGTGGCTTTTAAATGAATCTTACTTTTCTACAGATTAAACTGTAATTTGAAAACTGGTTCATTCATTTGTTTGTTCATTCACTAGGTCAAGCATTGCTTGGATGTCTCTGAGCACTTGGCAGGTATACAGAGACAACTTTGAAAAGCTTGCTCGAATCTGACAGATTTGCAGGTGTCCATGGTTTCTAATGATACTATGAAAGTTTCTTGGCTTCTGATTCAACTGAGAAGGCAGTGTGGTAGCAAGAGCATCAAGTTAGGAGATCTGGGTTCAAGTCAGCCCCCAGGTAATCTTGGACAAGTCTCTTAACCTTTTTGGATTCTAGCTTCCTCAACTGTATGATTTACAGTTGAGTTAAATAAGGGGTCTCAAGTCAAATTCCTGCAGTGGCCAGGCAAGGAACATAAATAAGTGACGTGAATCGGGCTTAAGAAAAATAGAGGCAGAAGTCTTTTGCTTTCATCTTAACTCAGGTTTAAGAAAAACAACAGTGTGAGCCTAATGATCAATAGTCACCACCATTCAGCTTCTAAACCGGAGAAGCCACATGGAGCAGAGGACTGGAGTAACCTGAAGAGGACAGGCCCTTTCCAGGTGGGGCTGCCATTATTTATTTCAGTTAGGAATGTTTATTATGGGCTGCCAGGTCTTCTGAATTTTAAGAGAATTTAGGAATATGGATAGTTTTCCTTATGTGAAATGTTCTGATTTTCTCATTTGGGGGAAACTAATTCAAAACTTTTAAAAATCCTCTGCTAGTCAATCTTGTATAGGTCCAACTAAAACAAGTTTGGTTCCTAGGGCTACCCATTGGTGACCTCTGGGTTACACTGTAGTCCCTGAAAAAGTAGCTCTAAAGTCGAGATTTCTGGACCCCCCCAGAGCTTTAGCAGGTCCAATCCCCCAGAAATTACACACTAAATTTTGTGAGTATGCATTTTTGGAATGAGAGGACTCATAAATTTCATGAGAGTTAAGAACTTATGACCAGCAAATTTTCAAGATCTACCAATTAGCCTAGCACAGATTTCCAGCACTTACTTTTCAGAATGCCAAACAATTAATGATGATGTCATTAGACTTGGTTCATTCACTCATTCATTCAACAATAGTTATTGAACATTTACTATATTTGAGGCACTTTATAGGCACTGAGAATAGAGAAGCAAATAAAAAAGGCAAAGTATTTGTTTTCATGAAGTGTATGTTCTAGTGGATGGACAGATAATTCTACAAAAGCAAAAAAGGTACATATTATGTCAAGGGGTGATGAGGGCTATATGAATTCAAAGGAAAAAGAGTTACAGGGTAGGGCAGAGGGTCATTTTAGGTAGGGTGAAGAGAAAAGTTCTCTCTGTTAAGCTCCTACCTGAGCAGAGACCTGACTGAAGTAAGGACGGAAGCCATGCAATTACCTGAAAAGAGCAATTTAGAAGAGGGTGAAGTCAAGACAAAGGCGCAAGGCAGGTGCACAAAACAGTCTATTTGTGGAGTAGCAGGGTTAAGGTTAAGGTTATGTACCTACTAGTGGAGTTAAAGGAAAGCTTTGAGAATTTTTTTTTATAAGACAAAGAATTCCTTCAAACTATTTGTAACGACTTTATCCCTTTATATTGATAATGCCCAGCTTAGCAACAGACCTTAGAAAAGAAGCATAAATCCACTACTGGCCAGTGCTGTAAATTGGCTCAGTCTTTCCTGAAAGCTGTCAAGTAAATTTAATGAGAGCTATAAAACTGTTCACACCAGTTGATGTGGTCACTTCACTTTGTGGAATATCTCTACAAGGCAAAAGAGGGAGGAAAAAACCACAGTCTACCAAAATGTCATGCAGCCTTGTGTAATACATGTAAAAATTTTAAACAACCTTAATCCTCAAAACGGAATGAAAATAAGCAAAAACAAATAACTTCAACATGCTTAGATTCTTAAAAGCTGTTAAAATGACACATGGGGACAATATTAATGAGGGGAAATGTATTATATGAAAAATGTAAAGAAAAACTAAGATCCGCTCCTGTGTATTTACGCTGATCAAAATTATGGGAAAGGTATTGCTGCACTTTAACAAAGACCAGAAAGAGAATTTGAAGGGGTACAAAAAAAAAAACGTGTCTGGTTAGCTCTGTTTTGGGGTGGAACTGCTTACGTTCATATTGGATCTTCGATTTTTTTTTTCTCTTGTTGGGCTACATGTCAGATTTTTTTAAAGCTGAGGTTTACTGCCTGTGAAGTACCATTTCTTTATGACACTACTGAAAGGGACAGAGGTCTTCTGTAGGCACTGAGCTCACCACGCAACGGTGGGACATAGGCAAGAAATATGCAGGGGTCTGGCCTGGCTTGTACAGTCACTGGAGCTATAGAAGAGCAAGATGCTTTTCTGTCATGGTTTTAATATCTGCACTCCAGACAGATTCATTGACTGGCACAGAAAACTAAGAGCAGCTTGAGTGGAGGAGACAGGACTGTAAGCTGCCATTTCAACTGCGGCAGCTCGTGGAAGAGCAGAAGGTTTCCCTTGTTGCAGCAGTTCCCACGCCCTTCCCAACACAGCCCAGTGTCTAATTTTATAGTTGTCTCCTTGTAGGGAGAAGGGGTGCCCTGGCTTATAAAGTTCCGGAGAAAAACACTACCTAGTCCACACTGAGCTTTGAGACATATTCTTGTCATTCAGGTCAATGGTTGTTTCTTCAGAAAAGGCTTCCGAGATGATCTGATCTATAATAGATCCTGGGCCATCACCCTGTTTTGTGTTCTGTGTACCATCTTACAGAATCTTGTTAATTTATTTGTTTACTCGTTGATTGTCTGCCATTTCACATAATATAGGTTCCTTGAGGATGGGAAGGATGGTGTCTGTCTTATTTCCTACTGGTGCCTATAATGACTTCTGGTGCATAATAGTTTTCTGGTATTTATCTGTTTTTAGTGAATTAATAAACAAACGCAACAATCAGCAAGTCAGGGGCTCTAGACCTTTGCAGCTCGTCTGAATGTCTGTCATTTCTTAAGCCACCCTGAATGAGGGATTTCACACTGGCAAATGAGACCACAAAGCTTGGCTGCTGGGTTCATTTGAATCTCAACAGGAGTACATCGGGCCTCAGAAAAAGAGTCACTTTGGGGAAGAAGGGGAGCCCGTTTCACTTCCCCTCCTTGGAGAGTTCTCCATATTCCCATATCCCCACTCTTCCTTCTCCCTTTCTTTCTCTTTGCTTCTTCTGGGGAATGAAGGCCAGCAGTCAGGTAAGCGATGGTGGACAGAAAATCTCCCCCTTTTCCTCTAGCAACTGCAGGACCCTTAGAGAGGAGAACTGCATGCATGGAGGGTGGGACAGGGGAAGTGGTCACTCAGGACATGCAGATTTGTGGTGGTTTAATTCTTGCATCATTTTAAACAAATGGCTCAGGAAATAGCTCAAGACAAAGAAGATAATCTGTGTGCTTCATTCCACAAGACTGGAATGTAGCATCTGAACATCAATGGGAGGTGAAAGCTGCTGCAATGCCATTATCATTGGAAGCTGATTTCTGTTGGGCAGGTGTGTAAATGCTGTCTTACTAGCATGTGCTAAAGAAAGTCCTCAACTGACTACCTGGAGTTATTGCTCTGGAATGTCTGATACACTGCTTCACAGTATGTGAAGATAAAAAAATGTAGCGATTGAAACAAAGGCTAAAGATCCATTTCTTTCTATGTGTTTTTGTTGAGAGCCAAGAGTCTTAAGGATTTTTTTTCCCATCGGTCATTTTCTAACTGTTTAAATTGCATGCCTTTGTTAATAACTGCTCACATTTATTAGAAGCTTACTATGTGCCTGGCCCTGTTGTAAGTGCTTTACATTAACTCAGCAATCCCAAGAGGTAGTTACTATTTTTCTTTTTTATTGATGAAGCAACTGAGGAACAGAGCAGTTAAGCAACTTGTCTGGGGTCATCCAGCTAGAACTGACAGAGCCAGGAAATGGATCTAGGAAATTTGGGTTCAGCATTCATGCTCTTAACCATTACTGCTATACTGTATATATTTAGAAATAGAGATACTTGTAGATTTAGTTTTATTATACAGTTATGTGCTATATAACGACATTTGGGTTAATGACAGACCACATATATAACTGTAGTATATCAAATAGCCTAGGTGTCTAGAAGCCTACACCGGCTAGGTTTGCATAAGTAGAATTTATGATGTTCCCATAACAACGAAACCACCTAACGATGCATTTCTCAGAATGTATCTCTGCTGTTAAGCGGTACATGACTATATAAAGTTAAATTACTCATTTATGGCCTCTTTTGGTGGAACTAGTCATGGAGTTAAGAATGTTAGGAGACATAGGTAAATAAAATACAGTTCCTCCCTCCAGCTCTTACAGTCTGGTGGAGTAGACAGACATAGAGGCACTTTCAACACATGAGGTGAGCCCTGGATGCTAGGGGAGCACGGCCAGTGAGGGATCAAGTAGAGGAAGTCAGGGTAGGCTTCCTGGAACAGACTAGACTGCAACTGGATCATTTCTTACCTGTAAGAAGGGAGGAAGCGCAGCGTACGTGAGGCACAGCCCAGATCCTGCTCTAGGAGTGAGGCACTCATTTCCCAGCTGCCCTGGATGTTGTCTGCTGATGGCCCTCAGCTGAATCCCTCCCCAGGCCTTCCCCTGGTCAAAGAGAGCTGCTTCACACAAGGTTATCCCCCTCCCTCAGACGGCCCTCATCCAATGACTAGCTGATGGAGGTACAAAAGCCCATGCCCTTGCCTCAATTTGGGACAACTCTGAAAGTCATCCCATAAGCAGAGCTTCCTGTGGGATCAGCTGAGACCTGGTGCATTTGCATCATGGTTCAACTTTCCCCCTGCCAGTCCTGCTTTCCTCACTCCTTCAGAGGTGGTATTCCTAAGACCAGTCACCAATACACTTCCTTTATGGGACTCTCTCTCCCAGAGTCTGTTTCTAGGAAAAACTGACTGGAGAAGGCAAACAAGATGGAAGGGGCTTCTAGGTGGAGGGGACAGCTTGAGCAATTCTTGGCTGTGTCTCCCAGCACGCCATGTGCCAGTGAGATGTATGTAGTTGGCTGTGGTGGGAAAGGCAGCCGGCTGGAGAGGAAAGCAGGGGTGAGGTCATGGAGAGCCTTGTATGTAGACTCCAAGTGGGATTGCACCCTCAGATTGTTCATTTATTCATTCGCGTACCTACTATGGTAAGGCGTTGTCAAGGCACTGGGGATACGATGGCAAAAAGTGCAAACGTAGTAAGGATATATATTATTCTCTTTCCTATGAGGTTAATGTAAGGGTCAAATAAATAACATCAGTAAAACACTGCCCACAGTGACTGCCACTTCATTAGGTATCTAGTACTTGCTAACGTCTCTCCCTTCTCCCTTAGTAGGGGACTTAGTAGGGGACTGGTAGTAACTTAGGAGGGACTGAAGTTTGCAAAGGAGGCAGGGGCAGGTAATTAGAGTTTAGAATCAAATCAAACAGAGAACCTATGGCTATATCCAGTGGAATGCTGGAGTGTGTTGTACTGGCTGGCAAAAGCCTATTGCTAAATTTTCACAAATTTTGCAAGCTGTAGTTAAGCATAGTCGTTGTCAAAAGTTAAACTACATAAACATAGAATTAAATAAATTGTATTAAAAACAAAGGTCATAAATACTCAGAACTTATTCCTTCCTAATTATTTTACTGCATTTACCATTATCTATCCTTTCGAGATTATTTATGACTGTTGTATCTGTTTGGTAGAAATACTGTATGAGGATGAGACTCTATTCCCAAAACCACAATCAGAGACATCATACTGGTAGCTTGAAATCAAACGTGGTGGGAATATGTACACCAGGGAAATCTGCCAACACTGCAAATCTGGAGAGATGGATGTTAAATATTTATAGACATACCTCTGGCTATATCCCTGTGCCTATCGTATAAAAAATATGAGCTTAGGGGCAGCTATAGTCTCAGCAATGATGTTAAGCACTTGGTGTTTTGGGGATTTCTAGATAGAGAGGCAGTTTATTGTGGTGGAGGGGTGCAGATGTGGGAGCCTTCTGCCTGGGAGCCAATCCAGGCTCTTCCCTTTACTAGCTACATGACTTTGGGAAGGTGGCTTAATCTCACTGTGCTTCAGGTTCTTCTGTAAACATAAACACTCTAAGATAAGGTTGCTGTGAGAAGTAAAGAAGATAAGTATAAAGCACGAGAGTAGTGCCTGGCACGTGTTAAGGATGCTATAATTTTTAGCTATTACCTCTGAGTTGGCTGGCAGATGAAAGAGCGCTGAGGAAGTCACCCTGGCAGCCTGAACAAGTCACGACAGCTCAGCAGTCCCTAGGCCTTCCTCCAAGCATAAGGCCAGGCCATGATGGCAAGCCTTCCCCAACCCCTCCTGTCAGGGCCTGGTTCTGTTTCCAGAAGCTCTCATATGCCCCGAATATCTGCCGTAATAAATCGTATTATATTACTCTTGCCTGTTTCCTTGTCTGTCTTCACTGGCTAGACTGTAAGCGGGGAGTAGAGGAAGAACTGTTTATTTTTCTCTACCCTGTATATCCCTAGCAGCCAGCACAGTGCCAGGCACAGGACAACTGTTCAAGAAACACTGTCGAATGAATTTCTGAAGTAAATGCTTACTTGCCTTTCTGGAGATTCTTCTAGGTAAATCTCCATGGAGATTCTTCTAGGTAAAGACTGAGCCTGTCTTCCTAAAACAGCATCGTTGGTCTGATGCCCAGTGTGGGACCAGACAAATGGCAAACATGCTTACCCTTGAATGAAGTAACTCCAAAATGTTGACACTCTCCCTTCTCTTTTTAGAGCTTGTTTTTTTGTTTTTTGTTTTTGTTTTTTTTTTTTTGCCTAAAAGGACAAAAATGAGAATATTGGGGGCATAACATCAATGCCAGGCCAGTCCTAAATACGCAAGTTTTATAGATAGCCTAGTGGTTAACATTGTGGGCTTTAGAACTAGATCAACCTAAGTTTGAATTTTGCTGGTCACTTACTAGCTGTGTGTCCTCAGCTAAGTTACTTAACTTCCCTGAGTCTATTTCCTCATCTGAAAAATGAGGATAATGATATACCTATTC
>NW_011889043.1:1658638-1668938 GCF_000151845.1 Pteropus vampyrus
ATTTATACTGGATAAAAGTCCTTTGTTGGTTAAATTGCCAGTATCTTTTCTAACTCTGTAGCTTGCCTTCTCACTTCTTTAATGATGTCTTCTGATGGATACTAAAAATATACATAAAAAAATTTTCAGCAGAATGTAGATCTAAATGTGAAATGAAAAACAGTAAAGCAGCTAGGTGAGGAGAACATGACCTTGTGGTAGGCAAAGATTTATTTCATATGATCCTCAAAGCACTAACATAAAATGGAAAGATTGTTAATTAGGCTATATTAAAATAAGGAACCGTTAGGTATCAAAAGGCATAATTAAGAGAGTGTGCTAAGCACTTGCATTATACTATTCGGTCTTTTCAAACTGGGACATAGGTATCCCTGCACTACAGATGGGGACTCAAGACTGAGAGGCTAATAAACTTGCTCTGGATGATACAGCTTCCTAGTGCAGAAGCTGGGGTTTGAACTGAGGTCTGACTGAGTCTAGAGACCAAGCTTTTAACTCCTGGTGGTATTGCATCTCCTTTACAACCTCCACAGTGTACCCCGGGGGCCTGGCACAGTGCTGGGCACCACACATATGTTGCCGTTGGCTTCCTGTGTGCAGGGATCACGTAACATGGCCCTTGTTCACCCTTGTAAATTATTCATTGCCTCTACCATTGTTTCATTAGCTTGGCCTGCTGGGAACAGTTGCTCTTTGGTCTTTTCCTTAGTCCCAAGGAAGCGAGACTCCTCTGACTGTGATGTACTGCAGCTGCACCTGGGAGAGACTTGGACAACCATTCTGTGGAGCTTCTCCGCCCCAGCAGGATGAATGGCAAAGGCGCCGGTAACAAGGGAAGAGGCAGCTCTTGGTGGGCAGGTCCAGGTTTTTCAAGCCCTCCCCTGTGCACTCACGGACTGTTGGAGTCAGCAAGATCCTGGCATCCTGTGTTTGTGCCACCGCTTCTCCTTCTTTCTCTTCCTGGCTGCCAGAGGCCTTTCAGTGCAGCTGGGTATCCAGGCACTCAGGCAGGGCACTATGAGGCTGCCTTTGTGGGAAGCAGAATCACAGCTGGGCTTGGGGTTGTGGGTGAGTCATTTGGAGTTGTTGCTGGGGTTACCACAGGCTGAGGTCCCTACTGATGCATGCCAATGACAACAGAAGCTAGAAATTACATGGTCCTTTAAGAAGTCTTGTGAGAGTTAGACAATTCCAGGATTTCACCCCATCCAAGGGGATCTGGCTCCTATGAGCACTGCATCTCAACGTCCTCATGTGAAGGGAGGCGCAGACCTGCCTCCAGGTGCAACTTCGAGCCAATCATGCTAATCACACCATTACTTAGGATTTATGGCACATTGCTAAGCTTTTTCTTTACATTTTCTTACAAACCTCAGTGAAATACAAACTGTCATCTGTAATGTACAATTGTTGAGATGAACAACCAGAAAGACTAGCTGCTAAGTGGCAGAGTCAGGATACAAACCCCACATCTGGGTGACTCAAAAACTCAGAGGAGTGTTTACCACGAAGTTGGTGAAGCTCAAGCCTCGGGGCCCCCCCATTTGCATGGGTCCCTTCCAAGGTCCCTGGGAGGGCCCTAGCAATGTGTTCCCATGGTCATATGTTCTTTAAAAACTTGCAAAACTAAAAAAAAAAAAGTTGCTAAATTAATAGATAGTTTCTTCTGTCAGTTAAAACTACCAGTTCTTTCCCTTCCGTCTTCCTTTCCTCAAAGTTGCCCTGGTATTGGGTGGAGCTGAGCATTTTGGATTCTGGCTAAGAGGAATCTGAGTTGGGGATATATTTAGTTTGGTTCTGGTGGGATATATTGATGTGGTTTGCAATCATTCCAGTGATTAAGTTATTGCTAGCAGTCCCATTGAAGGAACGGCTTTCAGGCATACTCCTGCTGCCCACTGTGCCCGCTCACCGGGCCTGTGACTTGACTGTACGGAGCCAGAGACTGGATTGAAAATATGAATGTTGTCCATGACTTCAGCACAGGAAGTTTGTGGGAAGTGGAGAAGAAACAAGAAACTTAAAAAAATAAATAAATAAGTCCTAGTAATCAACACTAATTTTATCTTTCTGGTCTCTCTATAGACAAAGACATCACAAACTGTTGTCATAGGAAGAGGCAATCGAAGAGTCTAAAAATGTAGGAAAAAGTTATAGAGGTGTTTTGGGCAGTTAATTAATAAAAAATAGCATATAATTTTTCTGAATTTTGTTATGGTCTGTATTTGTCAGTTTTAAAAAATTGTAAATTGTAGGGGCTTCTTTTCTCATTCCAAATAGATATTTTTGTATCATTTTTCTTAAAGAGGACCTTCCCCCCTAAACCTGGAACTGACTTCTGCCCAAAGCCATGCCCTTAGCAACAGAGATATTCTGTACCCTTCATCACAGGTTTACCTGCCCTCCATGTGGACTTCGTGGTCTGGAAAAGCCTGAGCTTCCTCCTCTTTAGGAAGGGCTACCAGTGTCCTCTGATGGAGGCAGGAGGCTGACGAGGGTGCGGCAACACGCAAAGCTGCGAGCCTGCAGTCGTACACATCCAATGTTTTCAAAGCCCAAAAGAGGGATTAGGGACAACTTATAAGTCGTTTAGCCTTTTGTGATGTGCAGTAGATTTCCTTATACTGTTCTCCATCCAAAACGGAATTTGCTGAGATTTCCCTGGACATCTCAGTCTAAAGGGCATTTGGTGAACTCACGGTCTATTCTGCCTCCTCGTGGGCTTTTGGTCAGCGGACCCATAAACAGGACTGAAGGCAGGCGGCCGCTGGTGCACTTGGAGTCAAGGTTGAAGCTTACAGTGTCCTCTGTGATCCCAGCCCGCCTTACCTCGTTCATTCTGGCCCCAGGGAGTTGCAGCAGCTGCAGGGCTGGAGCCTGCCTTCACTTCAGGAATTTGTCTTTGTGGCTTTCATTTCTCCCCCTGGTGTCTGGACTGCAAATTGCAGGAGATGACGACGCATGTGTTCTCCCCATTGAACAAAAGAGCCTGAGGTAGTAACACGTCTGTGGAAGCTCCAGGACTGCTCCTCCTCCTGGCTCCCCTTGCAGCCAACCAGGGCTCAAACTGTTCATGGTCCTGGAGAAAGCTTCACTGGGGACAGGCCCAGGGAGGGGCTACTCAGAGGCTGTGATACAGAGTGGGAACAATTCACCCATCAACTCCAGGATTAAAGAGAATTATTTTACAGAGAGCAGGGTCTCATTTGGAATTCTAATAAACAGAGAGCCTGAAGGAGGCAAAGAATCATTGGTCTAAGAACACCTTGGCACAGGCCTCACAGCCTGGCTAGCCTGCTCTGCGGTGTCCCCCAGAGTTATCTGTTTCTGGCTTATAAGTGTATGACCCTAGGGTTGTTCCTCAACCTCTCCATGTGGCCCTCTGAATGAACAGCACACAAAAGATTGAACACATACTGTGGATTAAAAAAAGGGACTTTATAATAACTTTAACTGAAAGTAATCACCCGGGGGTCAGATCATAAATTCCTAACTGGGCAGGTCATGGTGGGTAGTCACGCCTCAAGCCTATAACTTCCCTACTGAAAGTTTATCTTTGCCATAAGCAAGCCCTGTCCATTGTTTCTGTGCATTTACGTTAACACACCTTTGAAATGCCTCTTTTTCAGACCCTTTGGAAGCATAACCATCCTCAAGAGAGCACTTAATCTTAACTATGCTGTAATCCAGTCACAGAGATTTCCCTGTCTTGTTTTCTCCTACTTTCATGTAATCTTAATTATGTTCCCTCCTTAATTCCAAATGTATAAAAGAAACTGCAAACTACCATTCTTGGAAGCATTTTTCTCAATCTGTTGAGATCTTGCTTCCAGGGGTATCCTCTGTTTGGCTCAAATAAACGCTAGGAAACTCATGAAAATTTTCTTCAGGTTTGGATGTTCTTACGTCAACAACAACACAGCGTGTGCTACTTTCCCATGTAACCACAGGCATATTCAATCACGTTGTCTGCATAGTCCGTGTATACTATACACTCTACACATGATATACATACATACACAATAAAATAAATAGCATTTGGGTAATGTTATGCGCTGAACTGTGTCTACTCTGAAGTTAATATGTTGAAGCCCCAGTACCTCGGAATATAACTGAATTGGTGATGGGGTCTTTAAAAAGGCAATTAAGTTAAAAAAGGTCTTAATGCAATATAATTGGTGGTGCCCTTACAGGAAGAGGAGATTAGGACACAGACATATCCTGAAGGAAGACCAAGTGATGACATAGAGAGAATGTGGCCATCTAAAGTCAAGAGGAAAAAACAACCCTGCCTATACCTTAATTTTGGATTCTTGACTCCAGAATTGTAAGAAATCAAATTTCTGCTATTTAAACCTATACTAGTCTGTTGTACTTTTTCTACAGTAGCCCTTGCAAACTAGTAATGATGTCCCATATGGCAGCCGTGAATCATGAGGTAATCGAGCACCTGAAATGTGGCTAAGAGTGATTGAGGAACTGAATTCTTAATTTTAGCTATTTTAATTTTAAATATAAATAGCCACATGTGGCTACAGCTTTAGATAGCTGAGTTTGAGAGCTCATGGCCCAGTGTTGCTTGCCCACTTAATAGCTACCTACCATCTTCCTTGCTCGCTAAACCCCGATTTTGTTCAGGCAGTCGGAAGCCATGTGCTTTAGGGGAAAGTGAGCTTCCACGCTCTCTGGGAAAGGAGACTCTCGATTAGTCTAAGCCAGTTATAGGAATTATATTCCCCTTGCTAGTGAGTGGTTTAAGAGTAGGCAAATGATGCAAATCCAGCCATTTGACAGAGGGGGAAGTCTGCTGGAAGATTCTGAGAACGTTCCCCTTGGTCTTAAAAAGGGTCAGAAAGAGGGGATTGTTTCTCTTCTGGTCCTTAGATTTTTGTGTCAAGATATGATACTTACAATTGCTAGAACCATCTCACACCCACAAGGGGACAAAAGCCAGTGTGCTGAGGATAACTTATCTAAAAGGCAGAAAGGACCCAGGTCTTCAGTGATGTTGCCAAGCCACATGATAGCTGACCTTGGAATTATCCTGCCTCCTTTGTTATGTGAAATAACAATTCCCTTTATTAGTAAAGATATCTGAAGCTAGATCTTCTGTTAAATGTAGTCAAAAGTGTTCTTCTGGGATTAGCAAATTCATGGCAGGCAGTCTGTGTTTCTGCCTCTAACGTCAATGCTATAACACAGCACTTTTTCTCATCATTCTTCTCAAACTCATGCTCCAAGCAGCCACTGCCAATCAATTGGAGTTCATATGCTAGCTAAAAATTTGTTTGCTATTGCTGCTTGAGGAAAAAGAACACAAGCATCAGTTTTGCTACAAACTCCTCCACAAACATTTTCTTCCCAATGGTCCTTGCTAACAATTGGAAAGTGTTCCTATAAAATCAACAATACATCAACACCCATGACACCAGCCCACAGAAACAATTTAAATGCCCAAGGACATTTTAAAAAGTGCTTATTTTTTAAGGGTCAACTCATGCCTAGAAGAGAAGTCGGTTGCACGGCAATCTTTATTTGAATATAATGGAGCAAAAAATGCTCTTTTATTAATCTGATGTACATTAAATATCTTTGCAGCTGTTACATGAGTGTTAGGTATCTGGCATATAAATGTATACACACTTCCACATTTGATAGATTTATTCTGTACACGAGTCATCCCACAAGGAGCATGCCCTTTCACAAGGATATGCATGGCTGTCTCGGGACATTTGTCAAAACACACTTGGTCAAACATTTTGGCAATCAAGAATCAGACACAGAGGAGCATACCAGAAACATGAGTTCACAACAGGACCAGCTGTACTTAAGATGAAAACTCCAGAAACCTGAAACAGAATCGTTTGGGGTTCATACATGCAGCACATATATACAGTACAATTGGGGTAACTGGAACGTTCATAGCAGGAGGTCTTACAGAGCAGTAAAAACAGAAAAGAAACAAGACGAGACAAAACAAAACACCCAAATGCCAAAATCAAGGACAGGACCACTGCCAAGATCTCATTTTGCAAAGAAGAGTGGATTGTAGGTTTAGCATGTGGAAATGAAGGTTCACCTGAAAGAAAAGGCTCTTCCAGGACTTTATTTACAGTATCTAGACATTAGTGAAAGACATGTAATCTGTTCAATATGTTTCTGGGTCAAGGAGAGAATATATAGACACATTTTGGATACTGTGAAAGCACATATCAAGAAAGAACATTTCTTTTTTCTTCCGTTTGATTTAGGACACGTATTTGGTACAATAAATATATAACAACAGCGGTGGAAATGAGATTAAGTCATTAATCTGTCCTGTTCTATCTTGGCATGGAAGGAGTTTCCTTCTTGGACGCTTATTTGGGTGTGAGAAGGGAGACACTAACTTCAAATAAGTTTATTTTTGTTTGCACATAATAAAAAAGCCAATTTTCTGTACATTCTTCCTGAAGGGACAACACCCACAGAAAACAGTGGATTCTCTGCACTGTGGGTCCAATTCTGAGTCAAATGCAGAAGAACCCTTTGTGTACTGATGACATGAGGTTGGGCTTGTTAAATCTTTCCTTCCCTCCGGCTTATGGGCAATGCTGATCTGCAAAGGTCTGGGACTCAGTTTGACGTGGCCTGGGTCTCTGCCATGGGAGGCCACGCATGACTTTGGCGCCTGTGAGCAGGCTCAGCCAGTCATTCTCCAGGTACCTGAAAGCTGCTTAGGACTCTGCACTCCTGCATCTGGGGTAGGCTGCTAGCTTGTGTGAATCTGAACAGCAGACAGGGGGCTGTTTTCTCCTTCTCCTAATTCTGGGCACTCTGGACTCTAGGGGAGCATGAATGTGGTAGGGTAGGCAGAAAAGAGGCAACCTCTGCAATTTCAGCGTTAAGTCAGAATGGAAAGCACCCAGCCTTCTGCAGCAAGTAAGACCCTCTGTAGGCATGGAGAGGTGTGTCTACCTTCCACAGGTCAATGAATTTTGAGACATGGGCCTCTCTGAGAGCTTGTGCCAGTGGCGCACATCCTATCTATCACCTGCAGAAGTTCAGAAGCAGTTGGAAATCTAGCCTGGTCCAGGGAGCTGGGTCAAAGTCAACAGTCTGGAGCTCGTACCCCTTGCACCCACTCTCATTCAACACATGCCCATTCTCTGGCTTCCACCACATGCATGGAATGGTTGGCACATTCTTCAGCCAAAGTGCCCCAGTAAAGCTTGGTCTTGCTTTTGTACACTGCTAGAGTCAAGAGATGACAAGAGGAAAGGAGAAAGAAGAACAGAAGGGAAAGAAAGGAAGTGAGTGTGTAATGCCTAAGGGAGGTAAGGAGGAGAGAGCTGGTGGGTAAAAAAGGAAATCGGGGGCAGGGCTCTCAGAGGGGAGGGGGGAGGGTCACTGGCAATCACCCTCTCTCTGCTCTGCCTCCCCTCAGGCCTCAGAACCCCAAAGGTCCTTTGCAACAGCTATACACTGATTTTAAACTGAAATCTGAAAATCTCTTGCCACTGTCAGAAGCTGTTTTCTGGGTGGCTTGTCTGCTGAGGGTAGAGAAGGGAAAAGCTGCTCTAGGGTATCTGTGAAGACACTTGATTCAGTCACAAGTCTTCACAATCAGAAAGGACACACCTTGAGAAGCTGAGGCCAGAGGACAAGGCAGCCGCTGATGGAGCTGACTCGACTTCACTCTGGAGAGAAAACTCCCACACTGCCTGCTCTGGAGCAGACTTCCTGGCCCCCAGCTCAGGTCCAGGCCATGAGGAGACTACCTTGGGAAACACTGGGACTTTAAAAATGAACAGCGACTGTAAAGATGGGGCTATCTTTGCTGCTGATTCTTTTCCTTGAATAAAATAATATCTTAATGTGATTAAATGTCTTTAAGTGCGATTTCAAGACATTTAAAGAAATAGCACATATGTGGCTCCATTTTTCTCATTTTCTAAGTACCAGTTAGGAGTCCCTCCAAAAAAGGCCAAGCAATTGAGGGACTTTCTCCTCCTGTCAGATAATCCGGGTTTCAAGGAGTTCCTGCGCTGCCCAGCACAGGCAATTATTTCTTTTAAATTAGGAAAAATATCACCTTCTGCTTATGGGCAGGGGGTTTCAACACGTAATGGGGTCAGTATGAGACCATTACGGATGTTTGCTCTTTTACTCCCCCCATTTCTCCTGGCCTCATCCAAGTCCTGCAAAGGGGTAACTCTCTTCATGCTGCACAGTGCCTCAACCTAGCACATCAGAAGTGCTCAATATGTATTCGTTGAATAGTCATATGAAATGGCAAGAGATCCGTGAATGATCTGCCCAGTTTTCCACCCCCTACCCCCGCCCCACTCAGCCCTGTTAGCCTTAAACAGACCCATGAACTGAATCCTCATAACTCAAAATCCTGAGATTACTAAACTGGATCTAGATATTGTTTGAGGAGGACTGAAGGAGGCCCTGGCAATGGCTGTGTCTGCTTGGTGAGACACTATCAATATTTAGAGCAAAAGGACATTACACAGAGAACTGTCACTCCACACCTGAAACAATGTAGGGACATACAATACATCTAGGAGATACTGATAGTTTCCTTTTGTCTACATTGCATAGGGTATTAGAGAAGCTTTACTCAAAACATACTTTGCTTGGCAGAAACAAAAAGTATAAGAAACATATAGTCCGTTTCAGAGCACCTTACGATGCAGCCTGCTTTTTGTTGTTGCAACATGACTGATGTTTGTGTAGGTTTGGTAACGGGACTAAGTTCAGCATGATATGGGGGTTACAGGAAAACCAAATACATAGCGAAAATGCACCTTAACAACCAACCGGTTGTTTTTCTATGATACAGGTGAAGGCCAAATCCAGACATTCCTGGCTTCAGAGACTTTATGCATAAACAGGGCTTCTAATACACGAATAGGTAAAGGCCATTTTGATATTGAACAAAAAAAAAAATTTAGAGAATATCATATTCTATTTTGGTTGGCAGAGGGAATCAGCAGGTATTCTCATGGAATGCTTTTGAAATGATAGCAGGGCTTAGAAAGTCTAAAAACTGTGCCCTAATCTCTTCACTGGAACCTTCCCAAAGATATCTTAGACTGTCTCTCTGTTACTACCTTTCTGTTCCCGCCTCTCCCTTGACATCTCAAGACATCCAGAAAAGCAGCTAATCAGTTTTTGGTGCAAACCCGAACTCTGATTTTTGGTGAAATTTGTAAATGAGAATACACTTGCCAACTTAGGTGAAATCATTTAAAAACTCTGTTTCTGAAGGTCTAGGTTTACATAAGACCATATTTAAAGAATTTAAGTGGAGTGAACAATCAGGAGAGCTATAGGCTTTGTGATAGTATTGTGATCAGACAGTCTTCTAATGGTGTCCTCATGGCAGGGTGGGTCCCTTTCCTGGGCAGGTAATGATAACTGTCAAACTGGCATTGATAATGCTCAGAACTAAGAAGCTGGCAGCATGGACAACGTGGGAACTATGTTTTCTGGTCTGTAGGAGCTTCCCAAACAACTTCCTGAGCTCTTGTATGCATGCCTATTTCCTAACTTTTCAGTTTCTAAACTGAATCTACTTGGTACTGAAAAGATGAGTTTAGCATCAGAAGGGAGATAATCAGATGAAGCTATTTCCATGAAGATCTTCTAGAATCTTGTGATATAGGGAAGAGGCATGAAAACTACCCAAATTGACTAACTATTAAACCAGGTTGTATTCAGAGCCTACGATGTGCTGCCAGAACATGGGAAACCTACAGAACAAAGGAAGATTCCCGCTGGGATTACTAACAAACTACTTACCCATACCTTTAACGCTGTATCCCCACACCATGAAAGGAAAACAGGAAAACAAAGTCTTTAAACTGTAACCCATAGAAACTAAGAACCACATATAAACTGAATTCCCCGAACACTGGGGTTCTCATGCTCTGTCTCTGAGAGACCATGTCTCTGGCTGTGGAGCATTATTCCTTCTCTAATAAACTTTCCCTTTGTCTCAAACTCTGGCATGTGCTTGAATTCTTTCCTGCGCGCAGTAAAGGATCATCTCTCTTGGTGCAGGAATCCCCGTCCCACATAGTTGGACTAGTCCCAACTGCAAACTAGTCCCAATCCTTTACTATAGACAGGGAAACTAAAGACCAGAGATGTTCAATGAATAACATTCTCCCCAGCAAGATCTGGGTCTCACTGTTGGTTAGTGGTAGAGCTTGGGCTGGGACCCATCAATCTTATCTCCTAGGGTCAGTGCTCTGAGTATGAGATGACCCCTGGCTTCTGGGTTTGGCTTCCAAGGCACAGGATTGCA
>NW_011889043.1:1670013-1694511 GCF_000151845.1 Pteropus vampyrus
TGATATCTGTTTAATAGATTTCATCTCGTCTTTATTGATTTTCCTTCTGCCCGCCATTTTAGCAGTTTTTGGTTTGAATTTTCCTGATGTTCTGGCTCTGAGCCCTCATCCCCAGGGAACTACCCTCTGCCTGACAATCCCCTACCCCAGGCTGCCCTGCTACAGACCTGAATCACTTCAAGAGGGAGTCGATTAATGGTTTATGTTAATGAAAGAAGCTTTTCATGGAGTCTGAACTCTGCAGTCTGGAGCTCTAAGAGGATCATTAGGAAGCCAAGAGAGAGGCAGAGCTGCCTCTGGGGTTAAGACATCTTTGAATGTAACTACTATTGGAAACAAAGGCTCTCCTTAGCAAGGCCCCAAGGCTGAGGCCTGCTGGAAATGCCTATAATAAGTAACAAGGATAACCCTCTCACAGGACAGAGTTAAAAAAAAGGAATATTGTTTTAATATGGGATTTATTCCTGGCTGCTGGTCATTGCTGCAAGACTACAAGGAGGCTTCAGATTTCAAAGAAGATGAATAAAAAGGACGAGCTTGGACAAGCTTGGAGGAGGAACAGGCCTAAGGGGTGAGAAGGTCACGTAGCTAACAGCCCGTGGGAATGTCCTGCTGACCTCTCTCTTCCAGGCCCAGGCAGATTCCATGGATGAAATGAATAGCCAGGAGATGCTGCCTGTCTGCCAGAGGCCCCCTTGGAGTTATATGGGCTGTGATTTCACACAGAACCAGCAGTCAGAATACACACTGATCAGTGTCCCAGCCCAGTGGAAGATAGAGGAATGAGACCTACTTTGGTGATGCCAGCTAGAAAGCCCAATGTCAAATATGGGGGGTGGCGGGGGGCGGGCAGGGGGGTCACTGTTCCTCAGGAAAGCAGCACCCTCAAGGTATCATTTTGCATTTCCAAATGGCTTCAGGTGTGAATGTCTTCAAAATTCTCAATTTACAGCAACTTAGATGACTGACAATCCCTAGACTAGAGACCGTTTGGATAAATGGCAGAATCAGGTAGGCAGACCCAATGTTTAGAAAGTGGTTTTCTTTCTCTGAAACTGCTTTCTGGCAAAATCAATGGCAGGTGGGGGTGGGAGTGGGGGGGTGAGAGGGTGGGGGTAGGGAGGGGAAAATGGAAGCCCAAGTTCTGTCTCTAACCTCTGATTTCTAACATTCTGAACCACATGCCATATCACAGACATTATTATAGCCCTTTTCCCTCTTATTTTTCAGAAGTTTAATTGGGCTTTCTGCCAGAATCTTGCTTATACAGCTCACTCAGATCTCTGCTGCTAAGTGCAGAGCCTTTATTTTCCTTGTCAGCAGAGTCACCTTAATTGTCATGCCTGAAAGAGCCCCACCCAGCTCTGTTTGGTACCACATGGTTTTCTTTGAAAGGCCCTGTTGTAACATCTAGAATTGCTGGGTGTCCTTTTCTAAGTAAACAGGAAATATCACTTTGTTTGAAAAAAAAAGAAACCCTCTCCTCAGCACAAATGCAATAATATGCCAACTTATATTTCCTGTGAATGCTGAACTAGGAGCAGGATCTATTTCTTACAGCAGCACAGTCCTCTTCTTAGCTTCCAAAACCTCCAGTGAGCAGAATCTCCGGGAGGCCCAGCTCACTAGCACATTTAAAAAATGTTTCCGCTGATTTTTGGGAGGCAGTAGCATCACAGTCAGGAAAGATAACAATAAATAATAATAAAATCTGTGCAAAATCACATTTAAGGGGCAAGATGGTATGCATCTAAATTTTAGTCATAGTAAAGAGTCAGTGTTCTGATATTTGACCACCTTTCAATATCTGAAAAATCTGAAACCTTGAGTTGGTCAGGAGAGTTGACACAGATAGGGCAGGAGGAAAAATCAAGGATGGATGGCTTGTTTCCCGTCACATCAGGACCTGGGTTTGTGTGTCAGGCAGGCGCAGCCCCACCAACCCTCCACAAACCAGCACGGTGGAGGCCAGCAGGATGGGAACTGCTTTGGTGATGCCAACCAGCGAGCCGAATATTAAGTTCCCAAGGACGGCGGCGGCTTTGCAGAGCGCGTTCAAGAAGCCGAAGCCTGTTGCCCTGCAAAAGAAAAAGAGAAAATGACTTCCAAGTTTCCAGCTTCAGACGCAAATGTCTATCTGGTAATATCCAGTGATCTCCAAGTAGATTGTTTTGTGTATCATTAGAACAAGCGACTAAACGCTTGTGAGCACATCTGGAGGTAGAGAACCCTAGCTGTTGGTATTGCTTTTTCAGCCCTCTTAACTTTCTCTCCACCTCTACTGATTCTTAATTCTGCCCACAAGTTCCAATTTATCGAGAGGAAACTTCAGGGAGTAAAAAGTCTCTTCTCTCTTCCAGGGTTAAATGAAAACATATGACAATATATTTCTTTAGTTTAGGTTTTTTGTTTTGTTTTGTTTCGTTTTTTACTTATATTTTCTTAGCTTAATTAACATGTGAGGTTTTAAATAACTAAAGCTTGTTTTCAGGGAAAATCAGGATTAACTAGATTGTATCCTCTTCTTTCCAGTACCATAAAAGTTAACTATCATGATCTCTTCCGAAATGTTTTCCATAACGGACAGAAATTGAATACTGAGCTGGGCGGCCTAGTCACACATTTCTTACAACCTCATCAAAGTTCCAGGTAGGAAAACAAGCCCAAGAAAATATTACAGAAGGGAATCAGATTGTAGGTTTAGAGATCTTGCTTACTCTGCTGGCATTTAAGATGTGCAGGTGGTATATCAATAAGACACATCTCATTCCCTAAAACATTCTTTGGAAAAGAAAAACTTTGCTATCTTTACGTGTGTTGAATGTGATTTTATTCAAGTCATCTAGGCAAAAAACTTAATTTTGCTCATGACAGTATTGCTGTCACTGATATCATGAGATAATGTGAATTTCCTCTGCCTTTACGCCAGTTTAGTTTTTTGGTCTGTCACAGGGTCCACACTTGTATTAAAGGCACGTTGAATGCAGGGTAATTGTTGGATACATATTTTCCCTCCAGAGGAAAACGCATTTTATATGCTGCAAAATGCAGCTTTTACTACACATCTTTCTTTCTTTGATTTGTAAATTTGTAAGTCTAGGTTTTCCTTTGGCCAATCATAACAACTACTCATCACTACTTGTGGTGTTCCTAGTGACATCTTCTAATACACGTATGTATTTTTTGAGGTTATTATCCAACCATCCCCCTTCCCACACCGTAGGAAAGAGATCAGCCTTCCTCTTGTGCTGCAGAAACTGAGCCTGTGACTTAGTGGAGAGCCAGTGATTTTACTGATTAGAAAGTAAAAAAAAAGGGGGACAGCAAAGCACTGACTTTCTTTTTGGCCAAGACATATAGAAAGTAGAGTAAGGAAGGGGTGTGACAGAATTTCTAATTGAGAGAAACAGGAACTTCTTGAGAAGAGGGTGAGCTAATTTTGTATTCTTCTTCTTTCTGACTTGTTTTTAAAGAAAGACACTAGTAATAGCAAGAACTACCAGAAAGATAAGGAGATTTAATATACTGATAACTATTTTCAAATGAAATTGCTTGAGGCGATATGTCTGGTACCAAAGGAGATTTCTGTAGAATGACATCATCACCTACTGGTTCCCCTACTTCCACAGAGACGCCATGAGGCTGAAATTTTAAAAAAATTAATAGATTTTTTTGCTTCCATTAACTGAGACATTTGACTTCCCATTAGGGAAATTGTATGTCTGTATTTAATAAATATTTCAATAGTGGTATGTGCCAGGCACTATTTAAAAAAAAAAATTAATTGACTTTTTTGACTAGTTTTAGGTTTACAAAAAAAATTGAGTGAAAAGTAAAGAGTTTCCATACACCCTCTCTCCCTCCCCCGCCCCAGTTTCCCCCATTAGTAACGTCTTAGTGTGGTACATTAGTTGCAATCGATGAGCGTATATTAATATATTACTAACTAAAGTTCATTGTTTACTAACTAAAGTTCATTGTTTACATTAGGGTTCTCATTTTACATTATGTATGCTATGGGCTTTGACAAATGTATAATGGCATGTATTCATCATTATAGTATCCTACAGAATAATAATTTCACTGCTCTAAAAATCCCCAGTGTTCCCCCTATTCATCCTTCCCTTTCTCCCCCAGCCTCTGACAACCACTGATCTTTTTACTGTCTCCACAGTTCTGCCTTTTCCAAGATGTCATATAATTGGAATCATACAGTATGTAGCATTTTCAGACTGGCTTCTTTCACTTTTTTTAAACTACACTTTTGTTTCATAAATTACCAAATGTATCTAGTAGGATAAACTTGTTCTGGAAAAACATGGTTAGTGTATATGTTGCTGATAAGAGTGAAAAACATTCTTCTGTATGAAGTCTCTCGATGCTGAGATTGCAGAATGACCAATGCAGAATTTACATTTGTTAAAATAACTGTATTTTCCCAAGCTATAAACTTCCGAATAGGGTAGAAAATAAAGGCGGCTATCTCTTTATACTACTTAAACTGTAACAGAGGAAAGGACAACTTCCTGAGATTGCTCAGCACTAAGCGATGCATCGGGAGCATCTGGTTACTGAATCTTTTAAGAAAGATGATCAAACACTTATTTCCTAAGAATCTCCTTTTTCATTTACCAAGCAGAGGCAGATCTTCAGATGAAAATCTGGTATGGATGCAAAGCATATAGCCTCCTTAAATTAATGTTGGCATTCGAGAAAATGTGACTGTCCTTTTCTTGGATAAGTAAATTATTTCTTCAAATACATGTAGCTGGAGGGTGTAATTTTCTATGCATTGGCGGCACATCTGTCTTAGAAAAGTTATTCTCAAAGTGACTCTCCCTTGGGGAGTAAAGAAGCTTTTAGCTTATTTCTTCCCTCATTCTTACTTAAAGGAGGGACATTAACTTCTGCAGACATGCAAAGCACAAGTCACCTTGTACTCCTAAAGGCCTTTGAGGATGGGGAGCTCAGAGCTTGCAGGGCCCCCACTTAGCAGCAGGACAAGCTACTGCATTCTTGATCAGACCAAAGATATATTCCATGCCTTCCTTTACCCAACAGGCACCGAAGAGAAAGAATGAAATGATCTCTCATCTCTCTGTAAGCTCCATCCCTTGTTCCCCCACCTCTCTGGCCAGAACCCTTTGTTTTCAATTCTTGCTCAACCTATTTATTTAAATCTTTTCAATGGAAATTCTTTTCCCAAACAGTACCCCGTGACTGCAGCAGTCCTCATCCCCATTCCACTCCACGAAGGCGGCCCTTCTCCCCGCACCATTAACTCTCTCTGTTTAGAGAACTGGGTGCTGGTGCAGGCAGCTGGCTTCAGCTCAGCTGATGTGGGATGTGCCTGCTGAGCGTCCCCTTGCTGCAGCTAGATTGAGGCTCCTTCTCCAGAGCCTTCACAATTTAGTGAGTTCTGGTTAATTTATGTAATTCATATAATTATATGTACTAATTGGTGGCCGGGGAAAGGAAACTGCCGGCTTCATTCTGGATAGAGTGAGGGCGGTTTTGCCTTCCCATCCAGCCTCTTTATTATTTTGTCTTTTCTGACTTCAGGGCAGGATAAACTAGGATTTTCTGAGGCTACTAGAAACATTGGCTGAAATGCCTGCCCCATCTACCGATGACATTGTTATTAGAAAGCAATATTAAATATTATATTTTGAAAAGGACTGAAATGGTATAGATCTAGACTGAACTCATGGAATTTACCTGTTAATGAGTACAATGTGAGCATTCTCTTTGTCCAGTCTAAACTTTTAGAAAGGAAATTTTCCTGGAAAATTCAGTCCAATCACTGGTAGAAGTTTCTCAGCATTGGGCATTTTGGAAAGTACAGGCAGTCCTTAAATCAGGAATACATCGTGATTTAAAGATTCATCTGCAAATTGGCTATTTGAAACAGAATGAATTTCGTTTTTCTCACAGAAGCAATATTAGAGATGATGGGTAGGTCCCTGGGTTAAGCTAAAAAAGCTATTTTAACACTGGATCTATCTAAGTTAAAGGATTACAATGCTAAGAACACTAGAAGCCCCTTGACTATTTGTCTAATAATCAAATCTGTCCTTAATATACTACAAATTTACACATTCTTCTATGCATTTACTCATTTAACAATCATTCATTAAGCATCTATTATCTGCCAAGTACTGTACTAGGCATGAGGAACCCCAAAATGAACAAAATGAAATGCTCATTTACACTAAGATAGGTGCAAAGAGATCATGATGACACAAAATGCTAAGTGCGGTGATAAAGATACTCGTGGGGTATTATGAGGCACAGAGAATGGGAAGTGATCTCAGGCGGGGGTTGGGGAGTTGTGGATGGCTTCTCAGAGGGGACGGATGAGAAGAGAACTGGTTTTAGAGGACTAGGAGGAGCTTGCCAGGTGAAGGATGGAATGTGGGTAGAGGTATTCTCTCTCTCTCAGAACACTCTCATATCTTCTTAACTTACCTCTGTGGTACCCCACTCAGGTTTGCCTTAGAAACCCCCTGCAACGGCTTCTCAAGTACCAAATGGTCTGCCTTCCTCCAGTCCCCAAACAAGTCTCCCACTTCCTCATGTAGCTGTTCTCAACTTGGGGTAAAGACAACAGTCTGTTTGGACTAGGGTACATGGCATGTATAACCACAGCCTCACTCATCAGTGCTCAAACCTGAATGCATAGTATCATCTGTGAAGCTTTTAAAACACAGAGATATGGCAATACTAATGCCCAGGGCCATACTGCTAGAAATTCTGACTTTACTGCTCTTCTGGGGGCCCAGGCATTGGTAGTTTTGGAAGCCTGTGTGATTTTAAGGTATATCCAGGGCTGAGAACCCTGCAGTCTCCCAGAGACATCTGAATTTTTGAATCGACTTGGATTCACTGTTACATACTATAGGACATTACGAAAGCAAAGCATCCAGTTCACCCCTCTAACAAATGGTTTTCATTTCTGAATTCCTTTTAGTGTGCTTCCAATCATATCCACATTTTTTCAAATCACAGAATTTATAGAATTTTACTTTCTGCCTTTTGCAATCAGTAATGTAACTGTACCATGTCATTTATGTTTTGTTTAAAATGAAGTGATTTAGCATATAACCATTATTTCTGTAATCGTGCCATTGGATAATTAGGAGCTTTCCAAATTTGGGGGAACATAAACAATGTTGCAGTGAATCCCTCCACATAGAAGAGCTCCTTTGTTTGGGTTTGTTTGTGAGAGAACATCAGCCAGGGAAGATGTTTACGATGTGGTGCTGTGGCCACAGGAGAGGAGTCCAATGCAAAGGCCTCTCTAGCCTCTTTCTTCTCCTTCTCTGCTCCTCCTCTCTTAACCTCTCTTGTGCATCCTGGTTTCACAGCTCATGTGCACCAGAGACGACCAGCTTCTCACCTAACCTGAACTTTTCCTTCTCTTCCAACTCTTATTCAGTTGCCGTAGGTTGGAGTTGGGGTAGCCATGGAGGCCGGTCCTGCCAGGTGACCCCCTCACTCTTGCTCCCCTCCTAAGGGTTAACTTGAACCAATAGTAGGTCTGGAGTTAGCCTTAGTTTGGCCCAGGCCCCATTTTTTTGGTGTGGGGCCTTATATTCTTTGCATCTACTCATTGCAGCCTCTTTCAGGACTGGCACAGGGATGCTTGTGACACTCGTGAAATGAACTAAGGAATTTCCTGATATCTTTAAAACAGGTTGGGAGTAGATTTCTGTAATGGACGTTTTAATGGGCATTAGTAGGGCCGTGTTTGTTTATTGCTGTCAGGCTGTCATCTTGCTTTTTCAGAGAAAAAAATCTAACTTTCCATTCTTAAGTCAGAAAAGACTGAATTGCTTTCTGATCGTCAAAGTAAAAGTTTGTCTCATCCAAGTCAAGTAGTGGCTACGTGGTACGTGTGAGGTCTGCATGTGTCCTCCTTAATTTGGGGAGATGGCATCTTACATCACTGCCAGCGGAGGTCTCCTCACTCTCACATAAGTGGTGAAGGACTTACCTACGAGCTGTGAGCTGGGAGGAAACTCTGGGCCTAAAGTCACCCATCGGCTCCCTCCCATCCCACCACCATCAAAAGTCTTCCTGATTCTTATTCCTGATGAAATGCAAATGTTCATGAATAGGTGATAATGGAAGCCTTTGTGTCTTATCATTTATCTGGTAAACCTAGCTAGGAAGTGAGGGTCTGGGCCAAGGTAAGTAATGACAGAACGAATGTGAACATTAGGAGGCAACTAGGAGTTTATCTAAGGCCAAGGTTCATGAATATGGTTGTATATCTCAATGACCAGGTGAGCGTCTCAGAAACAGATTCCCAGACCTCCTCCCCAGACCTACTGGGAGTGGGTAGATATGTCTGTACTGGGAGTGGCATCACAGGGTCACACAGGTGGGTTTGAGGTTATGCGATCCAGGGGAAGTTACTTCCCTTCTTTGTGCTTCATTTTCCTCACCTGAAAATGGAATAAAACTACCTACCTACTCTTGTAGGGCTGGAGTGAGGATTAAATAAGGTTAAATGAGATCCTCTAAATACTCAGCGCAGTGCCTGACTCACCCCCCATTTTTCAAAGGAGGAGACTAAGCCCCAGAAAGGTGACAGGACTAATCTAAAGTTACTCTGCTATTTTCTGGCAGTGTATGCACCTGAATTCTGGTCTCCTCCACATTGTTGATGGAGAAGGCAGAGAAGAGGAGGAAGAGGGTCTCTCCTAGGGAATGGTATATGGGGAAGGGGGGCTGACAGCTGAAAGATCAGGCTGTGGGTGGCGAAAGTGGATGAGGACAAAGAAGGACAACAGATAAGTGAAATAGGTCAGGCAGAGAAAGACAAATACTGTATGACCTCTTTCTATGTGGAATCTAAAAAAAAAAAAAAAAAAGACAACTCAAAACTGAGCTCATAGATACAGAGAACAGATTGATGGTTGCCAGAAGTGGGGGTTGAGAATGGGTGAAACGGGTAAAGAGGGTCAAAAGGTACAAACTTCCAGTTATAAAATAAGTAAGCCCTGGGGATGTAATGTACAGAATGGTGGCTATAGTTAATAATGCTGTATTGTATATTTGAAAGTTGCTAAGAGACTAGATCTTAAAAGTTCTCGTTGCAAGAAAAAAAAAGCTACAACTATTTACATACAAATATCGAATCATTATGTTACATATCTGAAACTAATGTAATACCATATTTCAATTATTCCTCAATTAAAAAAAAAAAAAGGCAGCAGAGAGGGAACTGAAGAGTATCCCTCCTTCGCTTACGATTGGCCCAATTAGCTCGCCTTGGAGAGTGAGGGGACTCAGACAGGGAGGAAAGCTATTGCCTGTAACCAGGTGAATTTTTAAAAGCATGTTTCATTCATTCATTCATTCATTCATTCATTCAATTCATTCATTCACTTGGAGTTATGGTAGTAAATAAGGAAAACCGAGTCCCGTCCTCAAGGAGCTCTCATTCTATTGGGTAACAGATAGCAAACAAATAAACATACATCTAAAAGCCTGTTATCATATGGTCTGGGAGGTCATTTGCTTTAAAGTACTTTAGTATAAAGAGAGGCTGTCTCTACACCCATAGAATTTAAGACACATTAATCAGGAATGCACAGACCAGATGGTTATTTAGGGCTTTAAATATCATTTTAGAAATCTGCATGAGAAGATTTGTTAATGAAGACAGAGATGAGTTTTCATTGGTGATGTAAATGGTGTTCAAGACATGCACTTGCACCTACTGAATGGAAGAAGATTTTCACAAATGATACATCCAATAAGGGATTAACATCCAAAATATATAAAGAACTCATACAATTTAACAACAAAAAAACATCTAATTTAAAAATTGGCAGAGGAACTATATAGACATTTCTTCCAAGAGGACATACAAATGGCTAACAGACATGAAAAAATGTTCAACATGACTAATCATTAGAGAAATGCAACTTGAAATCACAATGAGATATCACCTCACATCTGTCAGAAAGGTTATCATCAATAAAACAGTAAATTAGTGCTGGCAAGGATTTGGAGAAAAGGGAACCTTCATGCACTGTTGATGGGAATGTAAGTTGGTACAGCCATTGCAGAAAACAGTATGGAGGTTCCTCAGAAAATTAAAAATAGAGCTGCCGCATGATCCAGCAATCCCACTTTTAGGTATTTATCTGAAGAAAACAAAAATACTAATTCAAAAAGATAAATGCTCCTCTATGTTCATTATAGCATTACTAGTAATAGCCAAGATATGGAAGCAATCTAGATGTCCATCAATAAATGAATGGAGAAGCTGTGGCGCACGTGCACGTGCACACACACACACACACACACACACACACACACACACTGGATTATTCAGTGATAAAAAAGAATGAAATCTTGCCATTTGTAACAACATAGATGGACTTACAGGATATTATGCTAAGTGAAATAAGTTAGAGAAAGATAGATACTGTATAACCTTACTTATGTACAGAATCTTAAAAAACAAAATAAATGATTCAAGAAACCAAAACAGAAACAAACTCATAGACATAGAGAATAACCTGATGGTTGACCAAGGGGAGGGGGAGGGGGATGGGAAAAATATAGCACATACAATTCTGTACAGTGCATAATACTTGATAATGATAATAAATGACTATGTTACTAGAAAAAAATAAAGACATGAAGTTGATTGGAAAGAATGTTCTGCCCTTAGTGCAATGGACAGACAAACATCCTCCAAGCCCAGAAACCTCAAACCAGTGAAATGGTAGCCTTGGCCTAGACTCCAGATGCTAGAGTCCACTGATCCATCACCCTGTCACTTAACAGCATATTCTGACTCTTAAAAAGTCAAACCAGCCCCAAGTCTGGTGGCTCTGCTGTCAGCATATCATAATGTCTATGGCCCTGTTAATGCAAAAGCTTATTCAGTACCCAAGGTCAGAGATATGAACTTTCCTGGACTCAAGAACAGCCCAAATGACTGTTTTTGTGCCTGTTTGAACATTTGGTACAACACAGTTACTGTTATGGAATCCCAGATGGTGATGGTAAAGAGGCAAATTCTACAGCTAGAAAGGGCCAGAGATACCATTTATTTAAATCTCCTCACTTTATAGATCTCCAACAAATGAAGCACAATTATGCTGAATGGTCTCCTTGAGGTCACATGGCTGGTAGGTAAGAGATCCAGGCTTATAGACCTTCAGGATTGAGGAAGTAACCGAACTTCTCTTTCTAAATAAGAACAGTCCTAAGGGGAAGGTTTAGGTTGATTAATTCTAGGCAGATGTTTTGATTTTAGCTCAGCAAAGAAGAGGACCATCTGACAGTGCTGGGTGACAACAGCAACTGCTCAGCGCCAGCAGGGAATAGCAGGTGGGAACGATCAGAGTTTTACTTTCAAATCCTTTCTGAGGTCATGTCTAAAACTGTGTTTGTGTAAGAGGGTAGAAAGAAGGATGCCAGTGGCCAGAGAAAGGCAGGAAAATGCTG
Organism: Pteropus vampyrus; assembly: GCF_000151845.1. Taxonomy (NCBI): domain Eukaryota; kingdom Metazoa; phylum Chordata; class Mammalia; order Chiroptera; family Pteropodidae; genus Pteropus; species Pteropus vampyrus. The sequence goes on from NW_011889043.1 coordinate 1,681,489, forward strand.
CCAGAAAAATGTCCATAAGACGGGCCTGCTGGGCTGAGGGGGCCTGTGCCGAGTTGGAGGCCAGCAGGGAGAGCCTGGGTTTCATCACTTATAAGGTGGGAGCTCCCTGCCCTGAGCTCCATGGAGCAGGGGTAACAATGGCCAACAGGACACAGGAAGTGTGAGCAGTGGAGTTCCACCACCTCCGCAGTGTGACAACAGGAAGTCACTGGCTGAATGCAGAAGGACATGCAAGAACCAAAATGAGCTGGGGTTCATGGCCTATTATACCCAGTGGGCTACGTTTATGACTTTCAAGAAGTTTAAAACCTTGACTAAGAGGGAAAGAAAAAGAGGGGTCAATAAACTGTGGGTAAATCCGCGTCAACCTATCATTACATATTCTTTGGTCTTTGACAATTCCAGGAGATGAGGGAAATTTTGATATTTTTCCCTCCGTTAAAATATAGGGGGTGGGGGCTCCAACAAGCCATAACTGAAACCTATAAATGAAATGTATCTTCTGTTGGCATCTCCCAGTCTTATTCCCAAAGATGGTTGAAAGAAATTTAGGTGATAGCAGTGCCTGGGAGTGGAGAAATAATGGAGAAAGGAAGGTTGGAACTTTTAGTCCTTTCCCCAGAGATGGGGAAGGGCCAGGTACTGGCGATTGAATTTAATTGCCAATGGCCAATGATTAAATAGATCATGGCTATGTGGGCAAAAAAGTGTTCTACTGTAAGTAACCACATGGGGTGATCTGATCTTAGATTCCTAACTGGGCAGGTCAAGGCGGGTAGTCACTCTCCAGGAATATAACTTCTTTAGTGAAAGGCTTATCTTTGCCTTAAGCGAGCCCTGTCCATTGTTTCTGTGCATCTAGGTTAACACACCTTTGAAATGTCTCTACTCAGACACCTCCTTCTAAAGTGTGACCGCCCTCAAGAGGGCACATAATCTTGTTAACTATTCTGTAATCCAATCACCACCTCACTTTCTCCCATCTCCATTTTATCTTTCTTAGGTTTCCACCTTAATTCCAAATGCATAAAAGAAACTGCAAACTGTTGTTCTCCAAAGCATTTGAGATTTTGCTTCCTGGCAATTGTCATCAGTTTTGGCTCAAATAAACACTTATAAAAATCTCTACAGGTTTGGATGTTTCTTACGTTGATATTTGGGTCTTTGCAACCTTTTCTGTGTCCCTCAAATCATGTGCCAGTCACTGTCCATGAACTTTCTAAAATGTCACCGGTCATCTGTTTAAGAATCTGCAATCATTATGTTATGCTTATCTTTGATGTTAAGATGCAGTAAATACAAGAATGGCAGTGGCATTTACATAGTGGAAAAATGCTACCTAATAAGAGGAAATATATTTGGTCTTTGTCTGCAGTTCTTGGCACAGAGCTCCTAAAACCATCGGAATTTCCTAAGTGATAAGAGTGTCTTTTTTCATTCATAAGAAGCCCCTTAGAGCACACCAGAGCTTATGGTAATGAGGTGACTTAAGGTGTGGCTTCTAGGTAGCCTCAGGATGGGGCTAGTCTCCAGAAAGACCAAGGTTGGAACTTTAAGCTGCCTTTACGACTTTCACTCACTGACCTCTGGGAAGGAGGAGGGTGGGGCAGGAGATTAAGTTCTATCAAAACTCTTAAACAATGCAATTTGATGAACTTCAAGGGTGATTAATATATGGAGGTGCTGGGAAGGTGGTGCACCTGGACCGGGCACGGGCGCCCAAGCCCCTTCTCCCATACCTTGCTCTATATATCTTTTCCATCTGGCTATTTCTGAGCTATTGCTTTTTAAAATAAATGGGTAAACATACATAAATATTTCCCTGAGTTCTGTGAACCATTTTAGTAAATTATTGAACCTGAGGTGGGGGTCAGGGGAACTCCAGTTTATAGCCGGTTGGTCAGAAGTACGGGTGATTAGAGTCTGAAGTGGGGGCAGTCCTGTGGGACTGAGTCTTTAACTTGTGGGATCTGATGCCATCTCCAGGTAGATGGTGTCAGAATTTAGTTAAATTTGAAAGACACCCAATTGGTGTCCAGAAGTAAAGTGCTGAGAGTAAAGGGAAAAAAATAGAGCTTTCCCTTAAAAAATGTCTGCAGTTGTTGTTTTATTTCACTTTTTAGGTATAGAAAAGTGCTACTCAACAAGTATATATGATTTTAATTTTGAATTTACCTGCCTCTTTAGGGTAGCTTATAAAAGACACAAAGTTAATAAAATCAGAATGAAAGAGGGCAAATCAGGATGAGGAGGAGCAAAGCAAATATCTGCACAATGTAGGTTTGGCAGAAACGTAGGTTTTCTGTCTCTTGATTGCACAATAGAGAAGAAAATGTAAAGAATTATCCAATTTTTATCATATAGTAAAAAAAAGAAAATTACATAAACGAAGTCATTTAAAAATGGAGTCAGAGCTGCCATTTCAGACGAACTGCCTGCGGGCTTTATGCCTCAAATCTTTGAAATGTTAAAACAGGGCAAAATAAACTTTGGACTGTGCCTAAAGCAATATTGTGTCCTAAAGAACAGCTTGCAAAGATAACAAGAAAGCAGATATTGTGACTAGGGGATTGATGACAATTGGACTGAAATTGAACACATTGTTTGGAATTAGCATCACTATGTTAGCTTATCTGCACCAATAGAAACACCTTCCTTATTCCTCTTCCCTTCCTCACAAATACCCCTTGCTTTTGTCCTCTAATGGGACACTATTTGAGTTTCTACCTGAATCAGTGCTTCCAGAATAGTTATTATTTTTGATCTCAAATAAATTCTTATTGCCTCTCATTTTGACACTTTATTTTTAGGTTAACAATATGAAGTGAAGAGGCAGAGCAGCTTCTCTGAGGGTCCTAGAACCCCCTGCATGCTGGGAGTGTGGTAGACTCTTTAGAGAGGTAAAGATGAACTGTAATGGGCAATGTCTTGTCCTCATTGGTGTTTTCACAGGGAATACAAATGTGATACCTATTTAAAGTCAAAGGTTTAGCATTAAAAGTAAAATCTGTAACGTGGTTGACACATGTGGCTTTCAAGTGTTATAGCTTTCATAATGCTTAGACTACACCATAAACTATGTATCCCAAATACAATCATTTTGACTGGGATCTTGATAGGAGTTGTCTGTTAAATGGAGCAAGAGGCCACTTTTTAGCTGGGGGCCTGGAATCACAGTATCTTATTCTGATCATTAACGACAGATTCTAGAAAATGGACAAGAAGTTGGCGGTGCTGAAGTTCTATTATGAAAACTTACAGCCTCTAATCAGAATTCTTGTCAAGGCATCTTCTATTCTGCCTCCACAGGGAGAAGAGGCTATAGGGTATTTTCTCACAAAACAATTAGGGATTTTGCTCTAACAGCAGAGCCAGAGATCAGTGGAGACCTCCTAATGTGACCCAGAGCAACATGGCAGAGATGGAAGAGAAGGTTTTATCCTGAAAGAGTACGTGGTACTAGCTAATTCACCTGGGCCTGGTAGTGCTGCTCTGGAGGACAAGTTATCTCTGAATTACCGAAGGAAGTGATGTCCTACAAATATCCGATAATATCTCCTTAAGTGCTGGAGAATGTCAGCCAGCAACAGTGTGGTTGCATGAGAATGCACCTTGCAGATCTCCCAGTCACTGCCCTGGCTGCTGTGCTCTGAAATTCATCACCACGTTTTGCTGTTCCAATAACTGCACCTGGCAGGAATACTACAACAGGCTGGTTCCTTGACACGCAGGACTCCTCTGAGGCTGGCATTGTTGCTACCTTCTTTCCCCGCAGCAGCCTTGTCAGACCTTCCTTAGACTGCTGGTCTGGGATGGTTCCATCCAACCATTCACCCTCACTCCTTCTCTAGGGCTCAGGCTTACATTGCGGCTATCTCAGACTTCACTTCCTTTCCCGTTTTCTCTCACACAGACTTCTTCTAATAAAAGCTGTGCATATTTAATCCCATCTTGTCCACTGCTTCTCAGAAGACCTACGCTAACACAAACAGCAATTTGTGTGTTTATCTGAGCTGACATTTAACCTTTCCAACAACAGAAACATAGCAGGTCCATGTTTCTCATAGGACCAACCTGCCTAATGTGTGTTTTTTTAAGCCAGGTTTTTGTCATAAGAAAATAGTCATTCTTCTATTACTTATGGCAGAGGGATAAGCATCTGATTCATCTAAAACAGTATCAAACTCTCACAATGTATAACAAAAAGGTAGCAGGCTATGATATAACCTTGCTTTAACATTGAGGGGTTTATTTTAAAGGTATAATTTAATCTACATCTGGGCCTTGTTTGCAGAATGAGAGCTTGATGAAATAAAGCTCAGTGAAAGCTGCAGAGTCTTAATCTTGTTTTTGGCCACACCCTCATCCCAAGGGCCCTGGCATCCACCTCAGAAGCTTGTCCAAAAAAGAGAATTACTGTTTGTTGAACAAATGAAGGAGATGCCCTGCTTTGGGGTGTATGGTTCCTTTCAGATCCTAAGTATTCAATAGGAGGTTACTGAGGGTTTGAATTAGAATATTTAATAAGCAGACATAAGAGTTTCAGATAGGAGTAACTACTGGGTTCCTGTAAGCTCAGTAAATAGTTGTTCATGAAGAAGAAATATAAGTTAGAGAGTCTTGACATATAGAGAATGTATCCCATTGGGGACAGTAAACAAAAGGAGGGACTCAGGATCAGTTGAAAATTGATACCCCAAATGTCTCTCCTTAGTCCTAGAAAACCCTCCTCCATTTCAAGGTCCAGACAACACTGGCTCCATCCCAGGAGACGGGGGCGGTGACAAAGATACACTAAATAAAAGAAGGCAAGACCATTTGTCTTCACTCATGTCAAACTGCAAAACAGGACTTCTATTCTTTTAATTGTTCAGCTGCTGAAGCTCAACCCCAAAGCTCCGCCTTCTAGCCCTTTCTCTGATACGGGGTGCAAAGTCTCTGTGTCTCCATTTTGGGACCAGATGCATTTTCTTATAATAGCAATCCTTTTTTGGTAGCTGAAAAAGCGTTAGGCTTTCCTTCAACAGACCAGGAAGGTCAAGAGATACATTCTAGAGACCTTCTTACCTGCAAAAGTAAGGAAAGGACCCTCTCAGGGCTGATTAGTGGCTAAATTATGGGCCACATCAGGTTATTAGATCCTACCCCTTGTCACCTCCTTACAGCTTCCTCACACTGTTAGTTGGCCAACTAAGTCACGGACACAATTATCTTCCTTCACTGGTTTCATTGCCCTATTAACTCCTGCTAGCAACTATATTCCCCTACATTTTCCCTTTAAGAAATACAGGTGGAACCTACAACTTCATAAACTGGGTATGTTTTAGATTTTCGTTTTATTTTCTATGACTTGTCAGTGGCCCTGTGGGGCTCAGAGTGCCTCTACCTAGAGGCCCATTTTCAACATACCTCCGGTCTGTGGGGTACAGTTCCACAGTGACCACATCGAGAGAGTTCCAGGCCGAGATGGTCAATCCGTTGTACAGACACAGCATACCTATCATCATGGATTCGCTAGTGCCAAACCAAAGGAAGAAACAGCTGATGCCCGAAAGTACCATAGAGCCACCTGCCAACAAAGCAGACAAGAGGCTGGGATGTTTCCTGTCATCTTGGTAGAGCAAGGACCCTTGGGTCTTCAAGTTCTCACGGCAACACTGGATCCCAAGGGGAAGCTACAGACTCAGCTTGGCAAAGCTCAGGCATGGGTGCGCTCACCTGGATAAAAAAGGTTTGCCTTTCTAACTGCCTTCTGAACACAGCGAGCATGAAACGCATATCATCAATTACTCAGCTACTAAAGTGGAAAAACATACATTAGTCACACATAATTAGTTTTCCAGTCTGTGAACTCATGGAAACTGCTCAAATGAAATGTAATTAGACATAATTTTAACTAAAATTCAGTCCTAATGAAAGGTCTTAAGGGATTTTTCTCATCTCCGTGGGGCGCAAATCCCTAAGGGGAAAAGAGGTACAGTGAGAAATGGGCTCCCTCTAGATTGCAGAGGCAGCTCTTTTATTTTACGTGAAGCCAAGCACATACCTAGCATCGTTAAGCGCCCGATTCTGTCCATCAGGAGAGCAGACACGATGTTCCCTGGCAACACTGCCAAGGTTCCCAGAAAGTTGACAAAATAAATCCAGTAGGCACTATAGTCATCATCAAAGGTAATCTGGCATCCCGTTTTATTGTGAAAAAATGAGCAGTTTTGGAATTCGCTGTCAATAAATTTATATTGCTCAAAATCTGTGAACATAAAGAAAGATAATTTATCAAGCTCTTAATAGCTGCGTACAAGCATAAGAAAGCCTATCAAGAATTCAGAGAGCAATTATGACATTTTGAACTTCTTAAGGGCTATAAGGCCGGGGCTGGTTTGACTTTTAGTGCCCTCGCCTGGCCAAAGTGCAGGGTCTAGGACTTGACATTACAAGAGTGGTCAGCCCTCCATGTCCACAGATTCTACATCCGTGGATCAAAAATATCCGGCAAAAAAAATGTTATGTTGATGTTGACATGTACTTTGTAGCAAGGTCTATGATGAATGCATCTGTACTGAACATGAACAGACTTTTTTCCTTGTTGTTATTCCCTAAAAGATACAGTATTAACAACTACATATAAGGTATTTACATTGTATTAGGTATAAGTAATCTAGAGGTGATTTAAAGTAAATGGGAAGTTGTGCATAGGTTATGCAAATACTACATCATTTTATATAAGGGACTTAAGAATTCATAGATATTGGTATCCCCCTTAGATACCGAGAAACAACTGTAGACGAATAAAGGACTATCTTTGCTGAAAAAGGAGTAAATTAAGTTAGAGTCTAGTTATCTTTTGATTTCATATGGTTGGCCATTGCTAATTATATTAGTTGTTTACTCCTTTATGATGTTAGTTTGTTCTAATTATCATGTTGTATAGGGACCATTATTATAGTAATGACAGCTTTGATACTACAATTACAAAAATAATTTGTTTCAAAATATGTATGCATCAGCCTTGTTATTGCCATTTTATGGGTCTATGAGACGCAGAGAAGGGACAGGACTTTCCTTGGGTCCTTGGGGCTGAATTTATAATTTAAGGTCTAAGTGAAGGACCCCACCAAGGAACAAGAGTCAGCCTCATGGGAATGTCACTAGCATTCACTGCTGATTGTTTTCTTGAACTTGGATCTATCCAAGAAGGGATTGCAGATGATCATGGGTTTTATTAAAAGGCAATGAGAATCAAAACTGTTACCTTCCTTGCTGATTGAGATCTGCCTAAAAAACTGTTCTTCTGAGGCTGAATGGGTTAGAAGACAGCAATAGCACTCAAAAAATGGAATAAACCAAAGACACCTGACTCCATTCTCATTTGAAGCTGGGCAGAACCAGCTTCTGTCTGAACACCAAAAAGGCAGGGCTGGCAACCAGGTCTCATTGATACTCTTGCCAATGTCAGGCTGTTCTGGACTCTTGTAGGACAGAAAGACCAATATGTGGGGTGGGAAAGGACAGTCTTTGAAATGAGATAAATCTGGGTTCAAATGTCAGTTGTTACTAGTACTATGATTGTAGCCAAATTACTTAATTTTTCTAAGCTTCAGCTATTGTGATGAATGTCTGATGATCTAGAGTAGGGACCAGCATATAGTAGGTGCTCAATCAAAGTTTGCTTCCCCCTTCTTCCCTGGGGAGTTTTTCAGACTTCATTAAATGGACTGGCTAAAAAATGATATCTGATAAAGCAAAGCTATATTCTCCATCTCTGTTGACTTGTTCAGGCATGCTGACTTAAGCAAACACCAGATTTAGAAACTAGGATTCTCAAAACAAATAAATTGCAGGTTAATTCTCCACTTTAGAAATTATTCACCAAACCATTTTTTTTTTTAACTTTGAACTTCAGCAAGTTCCATTTGCATTAAATCAGACAAAGACAAACAATACACACTTAACTTTTATCCAACTTGATTTTGGGAATCTGTTAATTTATACTTCAATCTCCACTTCTCCCACGAAGCTCTGCCCACACTATCATATGGGTATAACGTTTCTGCCAAGAGCTGGGCCCTCTGAAGAGGCCACAGTAGGACTAAGTAGCACACCTACCTGTGTTGTCAAAAACAGTATCAATAAATGTGCAGTTCTTGAAGTAAGTGTTGACTGAAGTCACATCCTCAAAGGTGCAGGCCTTAAAAACTGAATCTTTGAAAGTTACGGATTTGAACTTGACCCCTAGGAACCTGCCCAACACACAAAAAATTCATATCAATGACTGTGTCCATGAGAGTTCGAAACTAAGTCAAACAGATTTAGAGATGTGATGCCCCTCTATGGCCTCTCTTAATTATAAAAGGTATTGGTTTCTGGATTTTCTAATCTGTTAGCTGTTCCTCTTTCCTCCATACAGCTTGTTCTTTGGCTATTCATTGCTTGCTGATATTATTTTCTATCAGAAGAGATGGCATTCAAGATAACTTAGCTTTTGCAATGTTGGTAAAAGGTTTTTGGGGTATGCAATTGCAAGAGAAAGTTTAGAGATTACTTGTGGCTATTAATTCTTTTTTTTTTAATTCTATCTTCTTTCATATATATGCCTTTATTAGAAAATTCTCTATTTGGGGTTAATGGCTCTAACTTGAGGATGTGCTTCCACATACTTTTAATGAAAATCTGCTTCCTAAGCTGAAAACCCAAGGTCTCGGTAATTTATTAAGAGACTATGAATGTATACTTAGATAGTCCCTGGTAGGAAAATGCTTGTTTAACTGAAGAAGAAGTTTTTATAGCACACACCACTCTTATTAGGGGCAGAAAGGGACTACTGATCCTTCTAGGCAAGTGAGCTGACTGATTTAAAAGCAATTCACTAATTGTCGAGTAGTATTTTCAAAATTGTTCCCACTCTAAGGATTGACTGCATTCGTTGGTTCAAAATGCCTAACAGACCAACCAACTTAAAAAATAATCTTATTTCAACTCCCTGCTCCAGGGGTTCAGAGTAAAACCATCTAAACTGTAAACTTACTCACTATAGGTGGGTAAATAATGGTATCTTTTAAGATGATCAATTTTTTTTCTGAAATGGAACTGAATTTAGAAAGAAAAACTACTTTATTTTTCAAATAGATCATATATATACAGAGCACACATGGTACAAAGTTCAAGACTTTGGAAAAGGAAAAAGTCTTTTCTGACCCATCCTCAAGCTACCCAGTTCTTTGGCCCAGAGATAACCATTGTCGTCGGTTTCTCGTGTGCTCTTCTGGGAGCATTCTATACAGAGAGTGCTGGCAAATCAGACACTCTGTTCTGCTACTTGCTTTGTCTTCTGGTTATTATTTTGGAGGTTATTCCGTATCATTATATAAAGAGTTGCCATTTTCTATGTTGAACAAGAAAGCCATTTTTTCAAACATGAACTGGCAAGTGTCATTTTAAATTAGCCTGAAAGAAGAAAAAATTCTACCACCTAAAATAAATGTATGTTTTATAAGGACATTAATATTATTAAAACTATTAATCATTATTTTACTAATGTAAAAATTTCTTAGTCATGATTGAATATCCAGCTTAGAATTTTAACAAATAATACTAAAGCTATGACTGTCAGAGATACAAACAGATATTAGAAATTTGTAATGGAGTAATAATACTTTTTTTAAATAAGTGAAGTAAATTTTCACCCTAGAATTATAGAGCACTTGCCTCTAAGGGTTCTGTGGAAAAACAAGTGCAGATTGGAGTCTGAATTTTACATGGGAGAGGGAAGGTGATTCTATATGGCTGGTATTAGGTTTAGACCCCACATTGAATTGTCAGTTCAAACAGTTATCTCCTAGTTGGTAATTCTCCTTTTCATCACAAAGCATAAATATTCTCAATAATTCTTTTTCATCTTTCCAAACTGTTTTTTTTTTTTTGCTCTGGGAAACTTTGATTATTTTAGATTTTCACTTTTATCGCGTTTGAAATTGGGATAATTTCCTAAGAATAATGTAAATCATCAGGGACTCATATCAGTGATTATTCGCTCAGACAACAAAGAAGGGATACAAATAATGACCTTGTCTGCCCATTTGCCTCTCTGAAAGAATGAACCAGAATCACCTTCCTGAGCCAGTTCTTCTTTCCTCATTAAGAGGCATTCTAGATCCCACACTCAAAAATGTCCTTTGCTAACCTATTCCATATTTTCAGTCTTCAACTTTGAGAAATCCTTCCTGTCCTCTAACTGAAATTCTTCCTGAAACAATTTAAACTCAATTCTTGATTCAGCATCATGGAGAAAGCGGGAATTCTGAAAGGTAGTCCCTTTTTTATGAATAGACAGGCATTGAATTATACTTAAGATTTCTTCTCTGAACTAAATAAACTTATAGCCCATCTTATTTTCTCATACTCTTTACTTTTCTCTTCTGTAACTTATTTTTGTTTCTCTCTGGTGTCTCTCAAATTTTCTTTTCATATCAGTCAATTCTGCCACTTAATAAATGTGAAGTAGCTCAGTGTAAGAAGTAGTGTTAAGTGAAGTAACTGATACACATGTACCTTTTCTTTGATGCTCATTTGGAAGTATTCATATTCAGCCTGACAATGACTACATGTACAAACTAAAAATAGAACAAAGCAAAAACCAGGCATGTTTCAGTGCAGCGAAGGCTAATAAGAAATGTTTTTGTGAATAGGTAGCATATGAGTTATTTCAAAGTTTCTGGACCTGCCATTGTAGTATTCCATTCCAGCATGAATCTGATTTTCCATTGTAAAGTTAATACTGAAATTCGCATATTTCTCTCTTGGCACAGTTCTAATTAGTAGTGCATATTCATCTGACTGCAAATGTTTAATGACATCTGGGAACCAAACGGATAATCCATAGTACCTGCAACGACAAAGAAATGTGAGTTTATAAAAGTGCCAGCACACCTCACTGGCATTTTCAGAGAGGTAGTGGTTCCTGGAGAAGCACTCTGGTAATGACTGGCTCCCTGTAACGTTTTATGAATCATCACACAGTAATCCACGCTGCTCTCTCTCCACCACAATTAAGTCTGCAAAACTCAAGCTAGAGAGATGGCCTGGGGTTACCTGGAGACCTGTAGGTGTGTAATTCCTGAACCCTTCCTTTGGGAAGAGACGTTCGTAAGAACCCTATCCTGTACCCATACATGGAGCCCTGGTCCTAATGTCTTTCTCATCACTCGAGGCTGCAGCTAGGAGCCCCATTTCCTAATCTGATGGTACAAACTCTTTGTGTCCAAAAACCATGAGAGCCCTCAAAGAATGGCCTCTTTTACAAATGAAGATTCTTTCTTGGTTCCTAGACTATTCTTCTACTGCTAGCCTGGGGGTAGAGCCTCATTTCTCAGAGCTATTCAAGGAAAAGGGCCATTCAGGTGATCATCGGAAAATCCAGATTGTTTCTACTCTCTGTCTCTTGGCCTCTAATGTGTTATTTTAACAGGTAATAGCTGAGTCATGCTGCTGTGTACTTTTGTACAGTAGCAACTCACAACGTGTGGCTACTGACTAGATGGCATGTGGCCAGTCTCAACTGAGATATGCTATAAGTATAAAATATCATATTTGAAGACTAATGAAGAAAAAAAGAATGTAAAATAAGTCATTAATCATTTTTTATATTGATTATATGTTGAAATAATATTTTGAACATAATGATTCAAGTAAAATATATTATTAAATTAATTCCGCCTGTTTCCTGTTATTTATTTATTTTTAGTGTGGCTGCTAGAAAACGTCAAATGACATGTTTAAGGTTTTGGAATATCAGTGAGAAAATTATAAAGCTTAAAGTGTGGTCAATAATCAATTATTAAACAAAATAAACAAACCAGATAATTATTATAATGTCACTTCACATCTTGAGAGAACTTACATCTTGCTTATCTCTGCAGCTAGTCTAGTGTTCAGCACATAATAAGCACTTAATGCATGTTAATTTTCATCCTTCTCTTCCTTTATAGATTAATGTGTTTTCTAAAACTTGGGTGACAGTTACTTTATATATTCTAAATCAACTCTGTCAACTTAGAAATGAGGAACTAAAACATAGTAATGCCCCCAAGTCACATGGCAGAACAAGATGCTAGATGGCATGTGGCCAGTCTCAACTGAGATATGCTATAAGTCTCTGACCTCCACTTTCCTTGTTTGTCCCCTTGTTATCCTTGACAGCACTGGGGAAGACTGGTCATCTTTGATTACTCACCTGTTTTAATTTAGAGATGTTAAGGGATGGAACTTGCAGCATAAATGTTGGGCTCTGTCTACCAGGCACAAAGGTCCTATTAACCTGAAAGTGCAGTATTCTATCTAATTGCCTTTTTGGAAAGCAAATTAGGCAAAAATAGTTTGTACATATGCATTTTAAAGTTATATGTCACTCATTAGCAAATAAAATTTTGAAAATTTCTCCCTATAACTTCTTTTCTTAGAACACGTGTATGGTGGTTTTATGCATTTGACAACAAATATTTATTAAGCACCTATTATGTACCAGGGACATATATTAGTGACCAAAAGAGTTTAATATTCCTGTTCTCACAGAGCTTCCAGAGAGAGAAGACATATTTTTATATATTAGAATATGAGAAAAATAAAACTGAGAAGGGGATGGGGAGTGCTGAGGGGCTACGATTTTAAAGAAAAGGCATTTAGGAAAGGTGTCACGGAGAAGGTGACATCTGAGGAAAGACTCAGTGAAAGAATGAGCCAGACCAAGTCTGGGGGCAGTACAAATGCCTGAGATGGGAAAGGTTCTTGCATATTTAAGGAAGAAGAAAGAGGCTGGTGTGGCTGGGGCCAAGCAAATGAGGAGAAGAGGGTGGAGAAGTCACGAGGGACACGCCTTCTAAGGGCTCATCAGGCTTTCCAAATACTATTGGTTTTGCCACCCCAGCTTTATGACAAGATAGTTAAATTGACTGGTTTATAAAAACCAGACTTGTTAGCAAATCTATGCCGAAAAAATTCTTTCCTAAAAGTTAACAACACTAAACAGTA
>NW_011889043.1:1694960-1721718 GCF_000151845.1 Pteropus vampyrus
AAGTGTAGTATTCTATCTAATTGCCTTTTTGGAAAGCAAATTAGGCAAAAATAGTTTGTACATATGCATTTTAAAGTTATATGTCACTCATTAGCAAATAAAATTTTGAAAATTTCTCCCTATAACTTCTTTTCTTAGAACACATGTATGGTGGTTTTATGCATTTGACAACAAATATTTATTAAGCACCTATTATGTACCAGGGACATATATTAGTGACCAAAAGAGTTTAATATTCCTGTTCTCACAGAGCTTCCAGAGAGAGAAGACATATTTTTATATATTAGAATATGAGAAAAATAAAACTGAGAAGGGGATGGGAGTGCTGAGGGGCTGCGATTTTAAAGAAAAGGCATTTAGGAAAGGTGTCACGGAGAAGGTGACATCTGAGGAAAGACTCAGTGAAAGAATGAGCCAGACCAAGTCTGGGGGCAGTACAAATGCCTGAGATGGGAAAGGTTCTTGCATATTCAAGGAAGAAGAAAGAGGCTGGTGTGGCTGGGGCCAAGCAAATGAGGAGAAGAGGGTGGAGAAGTCACGAGGGACACGTCTTCTAAGGGCTCATCAGGCTTTCCAAATACTATTGGTTTTGCCACCCCAGCTTTATGACAAGATAGTTAAATTGACTGGTTTATAAAAACCAGACTTGTTAGCAAATCTATGCCGAAAAAATTCTTTCCTAAAAGTTAACAACACTAAACAGTATAAAAAAGAAAGCAGCGTGACTGGGAGTTATACTCACCAAGAATTTAAATACCACTTACCCAAAGGACAGGGTGAACCAAACAATTGTAAGCTTTATTGTATTTTCCTTGACTGGGTAGTTGAAACATCTCATAAAAGTCAACCAAATCTGTAAAACATTAAAGTCAGTTTATTTATGCATTTATCTAGTCAGCCCCACTCTCCAACTCCCTCCAACAAATTATTAAAAAGTTGAGTTTTCTTTGCACTGGATTCATTTGAGCTTAAAATGTAAAAGCGAAAGGCTATATGAAACCAAATACTGGAATTTTTATTTATCAGCTTTCTGGAGGCCAATGGGCGAAGTAACTCAAGACTTCAGTGCACCGCCTCACCACCAAGACTTCTTGCCTAACACTCTCCTTTCCCTCAGATGGAATGTCTTGGCTACTCCGATGATATCAAGGGGATCCTATTATCTGGTCCTACTCCAGGAGTCAGGTGTCCTGGGCAGAAAGGGAAGAACCCCATTTATGGAACTGGTCTAGTCAACCCTACTTCTGACTAACATCAAATGCAACGAGTTGGCCACCGTGTCAGGGCAGGCTTGCTACTTACTCCATACAGTTCTGTGCGGATCCGAACAAAACACCTCCTGTACCATGTTCCTGTGTCACTCTCAATTTCAATCAGCTCATCTATTTGTTTTGGGGTTTTGATTCTGTTTACCTGTAAAGAGCAACAGAGGGCAATGAGCTGAGTTCTCTGAAGTTGCTCAGTTCAGGTTTACCATTTGTTTTTAAAGGAACGAAAGCTGACTCCAACAAAAAAGAAGCAGTATTTGAAAATCACTCCATACATATATGAAACCACCAGACTTAAGTATACAGACCTAGGTGGTACCTAAAGGAACTGAATAAAGAATCAATGAGAGGGAATACCATAGAGAAATGGGGGAAGAGCAAATAGTAATGGAATAATATGAAACCAAAATGCCCTTCTCTTAATCATTACTACAAAGACACATATTAGCATATAACATATCCAGATAGTTTTGCTTCTGGATTAAGAATTATTGTGCTTGAACTAAAGTGATTATACATACTTTTTTTTTTTGGAACCTACTATTTTGACAAATTTGTCCCCTAAATATATTTCTTAAAGCTTTCTCATCAAGCTTGTATTCTTGAAGTGTCTCCACGACCCTCTCTTCCTTCTCCCATGCCTAAACTACAGTGACTGGCCAGCAAATACCCACAGGTGACCACGGTGCAAGGTCAAGTGAATGGGCTTCCATTGTGAGCATCAACACTGATTCTTGAGCCATACAAGGGGAATAAACGATGAAGGTTTAGCATGAAAAGCTGTATCTATTACTTAAGTTAGCCTCCTTTTGCTAAGGAAAAGAATCAAGGGTCAGAAGAAACAATGCTTTCGACACAGAGAATGAAGCCTGAAAAGAGAAAAAAAAAGGCAGAATGGTTCCTTTGTGGACCTCTCCCTTCTTGCCCTGTTAGTCAACATTTACTGGCTTTTGAAAAACCTGAAAGAAGATGCAGAAATGTGCACACATTTTACCCCTGCCAGGGATAAATTTGATCAGACTTTTTTTTTTTTTTTTAATAGAGGTTCTACCAACATCCAAAGCAGCACTTCTATTATGAGACTCCAGATACCAAGGCTGGCTTTTGACAGAGGTAATTTAGGGACCTTCAGTATCTTTCAAATGATATCATGTGGGCAGTAACCTCTTCCTGGCTACATAAATAAAGATGTCTCTATTTAACAAAAATAATGTCTGAGTTAAATATGGGATTCTAAATAGAGTCAGATCAAAATAATCCATGTAGGCATTATTTTGTGATACTGTAGGTTTTTTTTTTTTTTTAAATCACAGGTGTGTTCTTATCTCAATATGTTACTTTTGAGAGGATTTCTCTTATCCACTCATCAATGTTTGTTTGTTCATTAATTCATTAGCATCCATGAGGTGCCAGACCTGATACTGAACTCTGGAGATGCAAACATAAAACATCATACCTTCTAATTACCATACAAAGTAAAAAGTATTCTGATGGAAGTCTATATCAGATGGGAGAGACATATTGTACAGAACACCCAAGTTGACCTGGAAGTGAGAGAGAAGAGAGAAGTCTTCATGGACTGCGGAATTTGAAGTGATGTTTATGAAGAAATATGTCATTTGCCATGTGTGTAATCTATTTGGAGGGCATTCCGAGTGGGAGGAATACCATGTGCAAATGTCCAGAGGTGTGAGAAGAAATAGTGTACCGGGCAACTACTATCCCAACTAAAGAGTTTGGGATTCCTGAAGCATAGTCCAAGTGCCAAGAGCAGTGAGTAATGAGGGCTGGGGAAGGGTAGAAAGTAAGGAACAATAAAGAATAAGATTCAGGATGAAAAACAAATAGGATAGAATGATTTTTTTTTTTTTAGATATAATGAAGATAAAAAGAAAGAAAGAAATACGATAGAGTTCAGGGCTCTGGTTTGGGTAATGCTAGTGGTACTCAATGATAGAATTTAGGACAAGGAAGAACCTTAGATACTCTTAAGGTGGTAAGTTCAGATTTAGAAATTCAGATTTTGAAGGGCCTGTAGCACACAAAAAGATGGCCACAAAGCCCTTCATCATGCTTGTCTGGAGCTCAAGAGATTTGTCCATTAGGCTATAGGGATGCAGGAAGTAGCTGAGATTAGTTAAGGGAAGTATGTAGGGTTAAAAGAGAAATTAGCTGAAAATGAAGCTCTGGAAAACAATATTTAAGTTAGGGACATAAGAAAAGAGCTTAAAAAGGAGACCTTAAAGAAATACATGTAAATTCACTGCATTGTAGATATAACAAGGAAAAAGATCAATTTGTCATGGTGGAATCATGTAATGACTTTGAAAGTCATACAAAGATGACTTCGAGGTCAGCCGTTCTTTTGGATTGCTCCCATCTTGTTCCCACCTAATGTAATAACATTGACATGGATGCATATGAGCGGACTTGGTAACTCTGACCTTCTGAAAGAAAAGCAGCAAGCAGGGCAGTGGGCCCCACAGAGACTCCTTCTCAGGAATCTTTGGGAAGGGGTTTATCCTCACGCCGAGGGAATGGCACATACAACAGCACCGTGGCCGGCTTAGGTAAAATAGCAAGTGTGAGGAACTGAAAGATGAGTGTAGCTGGTGCAGAGAGAGAGGAATTTACAATCTGGCCTTTTTAGAAAAAGCTTCCAACCCCCGGCGTAGCAGAGCCGTACTCACCGTGAAGACCTTCTCAGGCTGACCCCGTGCTCTCATGTTTGTGTCATGAATTAACTTCAGAATCATCCAAGCTTCATCATGTTTTCCGATCTAATAAATGTGAATAGACAGTGAAGTGTTTGTTAGGAGGTGAAACACTTAAACTCCCTGATTTTCCAATAACCATTTTGTATTGTCAGATAAAATTGGGTTAATTGTGCAAAGGCATTTAGGTACGTCTCGTTGGAACATGCAGACTACTGAGATGCTCTTCAGTACCTTAGCAGTTCAATGGATGTGCCTATAACTAGAAATAGCACCTTTTGATGGTAAAAGTTCATCTATAAAACAATAAGCCATGTGCCCTTCATTGAACAAAAAGTGACTTGCTTGAGGAGGAACCTTAGAGCTTTTTGGCCACGAGGCAGCTATTTTACATGCTGGTTGCTGAAAGCATGTCTCCATGAAACCAAACCCTCCATAGTTCCATAGTAGGAAGGAAAAATATACCTGGCAAGGAGACAAACATACTTTCTTAGAATTATAAGGAACTCTTTCCGACATATGTGACTTCTTTGAGTATTAGTAACAAGTGTTACCTCCAACAAGAACCGTGGGCTTTCCGGCATGAACGTGAGGGCCACCACGGAGGAGACACAAGGGAGTGCGCAGACAATCACAAACACACGCCAACTGTGAAACTGGTAGGCTGACCCCATGCTGAAGCTCCATCCTGGAAAAGAAGAGTGGGAAGAGTGAGGGAGAATGCCTGTCAGACTGCCTGCTGCGAAAGCAGGGACTCCGCAGTCACTGTGGGTGTCGACATCTTGATTTATTAGTCACATCTTACTACCCACAGAAGAACGAGCCGATCTGGGCATTAGCCACAGTGACCACCAACAGCACCACCAGCGGCAACAAGACCACCAATAGCAGTGCTGAGAAGAAAGGTGCTTGGAATCAAAAGAGTCAGGGCTTAAGTAAGTCAGGTGCATGTGTGTTTCTGTACTACTGGATTCTGAAGGCCAAGGTAAATTAATTTGGGATAATACTTTTTCTAATGGACCACTGTGCTGAAGGTTAGCCTATTCGCTGCTATTCAGATCCTTCTCTGCTTTATCAGCTAAGAAGTCTGTCTCCTAGTCCCTTGCTTAGATGCTGTGTGTGCATATACACCATAGTGGTGTCGCTGTATATAAAAAAAAGTGTGTTATCCACCCATTTCCCTCTCCTTTTATTTGTAATATGTTTTGCCCTAAGTCTCTGAAACTATTTTGTACTCTTTTCCAGTCTCTCTTCAAATCTCTAGCAGCCCACTCCACCCCTTGTACTTGACCTCGCCTCCTGATTGTTGTTTTTTTTTTTTTAAGAAAATAAACACAGAGGGAATTACATACATCTCATCTTCTCATTCTTGAATCTCCCTACCTACCTGGACCTGTTTGCCATCTCTCTGCCTTCCCTTTGGTTCCAACAGATGAACTGTCCATGCTCCTATCCAAGGCCAACCTGTCCCCATGGCCTCTGGAGCCCAGCCATCTCGTCCTCTCAAAGACAGATCTCTTGTGAGTATCTGTCTCTCCTCTCCAGTCCTCCTCATCATGTTCTGTTACCTTACTTGAGGGGTCACTCCATTAGCACATCTATCTCCACCATCTAAGAAGAAACCCTCCCTTGATCCCCACATGAGTCTCCAGCTGTACTGCTATTTCTGTTCCTACCACAGCAGACCACTCTCAAAGGAAGGGTCTATAGCAACTGCCTCTATTTTTACACCCAATATTCTCACCTGAAATAGGCGTCTGTCCCATAGTTACTCAAAAACTATGCCTATCAATGTCACATGTCTTGCCAAAATTAACAGTCTCTTGTCTGTCCTCACCTTACTTGACCTCTCTAAATAGTCCATATAGTTGCTTATTCTCTTCTCCTTGAAGAACTTTTTCCTCTTGGCTTCTCATTACTACATATGCTAGTTTCTTTCCTACCTCACTGACTTATTTCAGTTTTCTTAGCTGGCTCTTCCTTTGACTGACTCCCAAACTTGGTATACCCCAAATCTTGGTCATCAGTCTTCTTCTCTTGTCTCCAGTTTCTTTCTAGTTGGACTCAGGTATTTCCATGACTTTACGTATCATCTACACGATGTTGTCTTTGAAATATAGCTTGTTTTCTTCCTAGAGCTCCAGCAAGCTATCTCTACTTGCCTATTTACATCTTCACAGAGATGCCTAATGGGTGTCTCAAAGTTATTGTGTCCAAAACGAAACTTTTGATTTCCTGCTGTCATGAAAGAGAACTCTTGTTTCTCTTCTGGTCTTCCCTCTTTCAGCAAATGATACATTGCCAGCCACCCAGATACTCATGTCCCAACCCAAGATCTCATTCTTGATCCCTCTTCTTACCCCTTACCCATCCAGGCCTTCAGCAAGTTCCATCTTTAAAACTGATCTCAAAGCTACCCACTTCTCCCTGTCGTCACAGCACCGCAAGGCTTCCGACTGGCAACGCTCTCCCCATGACCTTCGGCAGGATCTTAACTCTTCTTTTTCTGCCTCTCCTGGTCCTCCACAGACCACTCTCCCAACAGCTGCCAGAGTTATTCTTTTAAAATGTCAACAAGAGCACTTCACTCTACTGCTTGAAAGCCTCTGATAGCTCCCAATAGGTCTGGAGTGAATCCAAGCATCTTACCACAGCCTCTCAAGCCAGAAGAAGCAGATTCTTACCTATATATCTGAGCTCATCTCCTGCTGGTTCCTTTGCTCATCTGGTCCAATCCTACTGACCTGCTGCCAGTTCTTTGACATACGAAGTTTAAGTCCGTCTTAGGGGCTTTCCCATATTTTCTTGGAAGTCCAGTCTTGTATGCGAAAGAATGTTTTCCATTTTAGCCAGCCTTTCTCTGAGTTTTGAAGTTTCTTTTTTTTCCCCCAGTATATTTTGTCCTAAATATAGTCCCCTTTGGGTTTTTGCACTTGGTATTTTCCCTGCCTGGACTGCTCTGCCTGAATATTTACATGCATAGATGCCTCCTTAACACTTTCCAGGTCTCAGTTTAAGGTTATCTCCTCAGAGAGGCCCAGGCTCTCAATCCCACTCTTTATCACCAAGGCCTATTTTATTGTCTCCACAGCACTTATCGCTGTCCAAAGCTGTCACATTAATGTTTGCTATCTGTCCCTGAGAGCAGGCACTCTGCTTTTGTTATTCACCAATATACCCCCAGTGCCTATAGCAAGTCCTGGTCTATAACAAGTGTTCTAAATGTTTGTTAAATGAGTACACAGTGTGTGCATGTGTGTGTGTGTACACGAACATGTGCAAAATCACTGCAGGCTACTAAGACAGTAGGTAGTTGGGTCTTCTTTTGACTTTTTTCTGAATTTATACTAAACAGCAAAACAACCTTGATGCACTTATTCAAATCTAGTAATTTATAGATAGCAAAATTTATTATTACTTTTTAGTTATACAGTTCTATTTGATAAATGCACAGAGTCATGTAACTGCCATCATAATAAGAACACAGACCAGTTCCATCATCCTAAAACATTCTTCCTTTGGAGTACACTCCCTCTCCATTCCTAATCCCTGGCACCCCAACTGGTCTGTTCTCTGTCCCTATAGTTTTGCCTTTTACAGGCCGTCATATAAATGGAATCATATTGTATGCAGCTTTTAAAGTCTGGCTTCTTAGCATAATGTATTCATGTAGATTGTTGCAGGTATCAACAGTCTGCCCCTCTTCAGTGTGGAAGAGTGTTATGTGTCTCGCATAATAAGCACGGTGTTTTCACCAGTTGAAGGACAGTTGGATTGTTTCCAGTTTTAGGTGATTATAAACAAAGCTTTTATAAACATTTCAGACAGGTATTTGCGTGTCTAAAAACTTTTTTTCCCCCTTGATTAAATACCTAGGGGCAGGTCACTCAAGTTATATAATAAGTATATGTTTAGCTTTATAAGAAACTGGCAAACTATTTTCCACAGCGGCTGTACCATAATGCATTCCCACCAATAGTATATGTGAGTTCTAGCTGCTTCACATCCTTCCCACCAATTTTGTCACTTTTATTTTTTAAAATGTTGGCCTTTCTAATAGGTCTGTAGTGGTATTATATTACAGTTTTAATCTGCAATTCTTAAATGCTTAGTGATATTCCGACTTACTTTTTGTTCATTCATACTTTGATTGAGTGTCTATATGTGCCAGGTACAACGCCGTGATGTAGAGGCTAATGAGACTTATCCTCTCCCTCTAAGAGACAGAGTCCAGTCAAAGAGGCAGATTTGTTAACAGACACAAACAGCGCGACCCATGCTAGAACAGGTTATGAAGAAAGTCTGGTGGGAAAACAGAAGAGTTGGAGGTATCTTTCTCAAGGGCCCTAGCCAAATTTCTTTTCTGATTTGGTTTCATGAACAAAGAGAGTAAATTCTTCAATTTCTAGTTAGAGATAAGGTTCAAATCAGTACTTAAGAAATAGATGAGACCAGCTGGGACTGGTTTTGCCATGCCAGATCCCCAATTCTTTCCAGCAGTTTCACAACTGGTGTCTTGGAGAGAGAGAGGAGAGTCATAGAGTGGTAGGAGGGAGTCCAAACCACTCCCCTTCTAGAAAATGTGGGGTCGGGGGTGGGGTTGCCAAAGACTAACAGGTGATATCCTGTGGCCTGAATGAAGGGTAGAGACAGTGAGGGCCTTGAGAAATGACATGGTATATGTTTTTAAAACAAAAATATCATTATCATTATCTGGATTTAAAGTGAATAAAAGAATGAAGGGGTGAAACACTGACTACTGTAACTACTCAGCCCTGAATTCTCGGGACCCCTCCCCAGCTCCATTTCAAGATGGCTTAAATTTGAATTTGTGAGTGATGCAAAACCTAAACCACAAACATCAGGAATTGGGGAGACATCAACATGGAGTGAAGAACCATAATGGGAGACAAGCCTCATGGAACCGGGAAAGCAGATTGTTGCTTTAGGATGGACACTCATCTGCACTTAGTAAAATGGATTCTCTTAAATGCACCCTTTATGTTAGTACTGCACCTTTTTTTGTCTTCTAAGAAATATTATTCTTGTGTGGGCAGTGGTTCTAATTGTTCTTCGGATTTCATTACAAATACCCATTAAAATGTCATCTTGAGGGATTTATCTACATAGGATGTAAATTCCATGCCAGGAAGGACCTCAATTAGGGTGTTCTGGAAAGCAGTTACTGCATAGCACTAATCAGTGTGGAAGAGGGTTATGTGTCTTGCATAATAATCAAGGTCATTTACCAACCTCAAGCCGATATGCACTGTGACTGCAGAAACCAGCTGCTTCCCCAGTTGCCTGACTGAACTGTTTCCAGGCGCCAAGGCTGAAGTATGTGGTGCACATAGAAGAATTCTGGCTTGCATGTTCTTTTCTGGGCTCTGTCCCTAATGCACTGGTGAATTAGCACCTGCTTTACTGATCTATACATACTTGGTTGCCAGTTACATGATATTATCGATGGCACGGTCTTTGGCAAGAAGGCAGACTTTAGGTAGAAGACACAGATCCAATGTTCTAAAACATGAATTTGATACTAATAAAAATACATATTATATGTGAGATCAGTTCTTAATAGCTAAGAAGTAAATCACCTATATTTGTTGGTGGTCTTCACTCATAAGATACATAGACAACTAAAATTCTCTTTTGAAAAGTGGATCAAAATCCATTTTCTCAAGTGGCCAATAAGCTCGGTAAGGGACCCATGATCAGATCTGATTTTTTTCCTACAGAAATAAAATTTTATCCCCTCAAAATGTCACTGGTTTAAAACATATATACTGTCAAATCAGAACAAAATATTAATCCTTGACTAGAAACTCAGGTTGTCATGCATTTAGTATCATCTGTGAGTCCATAAGACTTAACCAGATGCAGCTGGACAGTCTATGTTGCTGATATCAGCAGAAATGTTCACCTCCTTCTCATTTGTTTAAAAAAGAAAAAAAAAGTGTATGTGTTGGGGTGGGGTGATAATATGGTACAGCCATGCAATAGAACACCATATGACTATTGGCAAAGAATGAGGTAGAGTTTTTTGAACTGATATGGAAACTATCCAAGTCATATTGCTCAGTGGAAAAAAGCTCTTTTCAAAACTGTGTAAATATTAGTGATTGCATTTTTTATACACACGCAAAACGTGTCATTCTATCTAGAAAATGAGTGAGAGGCCACTCAGGGTAGGGAATGGGAGCTAATAAGGGGACTTTAACTTCTGGCATTATTTCTTTAATTTTTGAGCTTTATGTCACCTTGTATTACTTTTTACTCAAAAAGGGGAAAAAACTGTTCAAAGAGTTGCAAGTCTTTGATTTTTCTGAAACACAAGGTCTGATGGGAAAAGAGAGAGGATAAGAAAACTGGAATGATAATTGTAACATTCTTCAGCATCCATACAATCTTCAGAACTAAACTAATGTTAATTCTGATTGTAAGGAACCTAAACATAGACACTACAGTGTTTATTTTTGGATAGCAATTGAGAAACTGACAGAGACTACCTTTGTGTCTCTAGGTAGGAAAGAAAACAATATTCTCAGATTCTTAATCTTTAAACCTGTAACTCCAGTCATATTCTAATGTTGGATTCTTGGGGCAGAGGCCAGTTGCATCTTGAGCCACAAATGTGTAAGCATTATTGCCAATAGTGATACACAAAGCAATAAAAATAATTGGCAGGTATCTGCCTGCACCACATAATCATGCTTTCAAGAAGTGAGAGCCAATTCAACTGGAATTATACACCCTAGGGAGAGGGTCCAAGGGTTAAATTCCACCCCTAACCGCAGTAGTCATCTGTCTCTGCAAGCAAGCCCAAGCAACAAGCTGATCTTCCTGCTAGTTTCTCTATTTCTGTTTCTGAGTTCTGGTCCTAACATTTGGAATGCACAGAGTGAGCGGTCAACAGCAGAAGGAAGTCACTTTACGTTTCTGGTTCCTGAGTTCGACTTGTGACCCTAACCATGCTTTCAAAGAAGCAAGTTTCCTGATGGTTTTTGAAACTCCGAAATTCATGGGCTTATTTTTCAGGGTTATTTTTTTTCTGGAATATCTTCTGTGAGTACTCTAAATATGAAAAGAGCAAGTGAGAGCACCTTTCCAGAAAGAAGTCCTGGGGCAAGCATGTGAAACTCATTCAAACATGGCGCTTCCCAAACTCCACTGAGAGAAATAATGAGCCCAAGGGTTTGAAAAATGCTGATAAAATAAAGTGTGCGTGTGCGTGTTTTAAACAAAGGTCTTTTGGATATTTCTTTTATGGATAGACAATAGTATGGTATTAACATAATGATGATGTAGGTTGATCAAAATTTATCAAAGATTTTTATACAAATATATACTATATTAGCCTATAGGACAGTCAAATTTTGACCATATACACATGAAGCTTATATCATAAATGCATGTAAAGGCAGCTCATTACTCTCTCTATATATACATTGCATATATTCATATCTATTATCTTATACCATATAGAGACATGCATTAACTTTGCTATTTTACTTACGTATTTATTTAATATGAGCTGTATATGTTTGCAGATTTATATTAATATATAAATTCTTATATAAGCTGATGAATACAATAAATCAATTATGTTCATTTTGCAAATAGGTATAGCCTTAGGAAACCGAAAAGCAAACAAAATTAAATATTGGGAATTCTTACATTAGGTAGAAAGTTGGACTAATAGCCTCTAAAGGTCATTCCAGGGCTAAAGTTCTCATTGATTCTAAGGTCCTGTGCCTGGAGCAAATGAGCCAAAAGAAAATCTCTCTTAAGTATAGAACCATGATAAGAAATGAAACACTTCCAAAATTTAACAAAACAACATAAACTTCACTTAGTTCTGACCCAAGCGCGTAAAGGTTGTAGAGGACTTGTAGCAAAATGATACTTATTCTATATTAGCAACTCGGTCAATCTGCTTCAAAGTAGCTGTCCTGAAAACACTTTTTTTTCCCTTAAACAGTGCTCTATATAACTTCATGGTCCCTATTCTATTCTAGATCAAGATTTCTTTTTGTTCTTTGCACATGGCATCAGGAAGATCTTGCTCATGATCAACAAAAGCTCCTGGTCATGCCCAGAAAATTTTTAATGATACAGCACAAAAATTCTAATGGAATCCATTCTTAGGTGAAAGAGTTTTTCGCAGGGTGAGGGGGCTGTAATATTTCTAGCATTATGACAACAGAGGTTAGCCCAAGCGCTCTTTGTTGCTGACGCCAAAGGTCATGCTTGTACATCTCTGCTAATGGTTGACCTCTCTACCTGCTCCTTTGTTTCTAGCTTCGTTTCTTGCCTTGAAGTTTCTGATCCAGGACAAATCATTTAATACTTGACAAGTGAAACAGTTGCTTAGCTCATGGCTCAGGACCAAAATAATCCTTAGAGTTTTGTCATTTATGTCAAAGAAATTCCATTCTAATGAGCTGAGAAATGCATGCAATCACAATGACAAGGGAGCTCTGGTTTCCAGGACTTGTGCCTCAAGGAAGAGACATCATGCTCTCTTAAGTACAGTGGTTGGAAATATGACTCTGAAGAGGTCCACTCTATTAGCCTCGCAGCCAGATGTTGCTCCCTCATATCCAATTTAATCTGCCAAGAGAACGGCCTTCAGATCATCTCACATTCCTGAGGTTTACTGTCATCAGATGCTTCCTGAAAGGCCCCAACCCAAGTGGAGACACTCAACCTTCCTCACAGCCTTCCAGACCAGAAATGTGGGAGTCAGCCTCTACTCTTCTGCTTCCCTACATCCAGTCAGTCACCGAGAAATGCAATTCTATTTCCTGTATCTCTCCCAAACCTGTTCCTTTCTCTCCATCCCTGCTTTAGTTGAGGTCCTTGTCATCCCTTGTGTGGGTCACCCTAATAGGGCTGATCTGCAGCTGGCACAGATCTGTACAGCCGTGCCCACTGCCAAAATACTGAAGTACGCATGTCATGGTTATTGCCCTGAGCCCTCGAGCCTTGATCTCTCCAATGTCCAGCAACAGAATGGGCAGCACCTGGCCTAGAGTGACCTTGGAGACCTGGCTCCAGTGCTTTGGTCTTCCCTTATTCTGACTGGCCAATATCCTGTTGTTAAATAATTTTAATACCACTTCTCTTTAACAGAGCTTCTAGTTTCCAATCTTCCTAGGTTAGTCTATCTTCCATGCACTTTCAAGAGATCTTTCTGTAGAAAAATCAGATCGCATCACTCACTAGCTTGAAATCTTTCAGCAGTTTCCCACTGGCCCTTCATGATACACTCCAGATTCTTTCTTGTGGCCACAAGGCCTTCCAAGACCTGACTCCTGCCCCTCCCTCTAGCCTCATTCCTCACAAATCCATCCTTCCACCCTTTGCTACCTGCTGTGTATCGGCTTTGCATCTTTACTACTCCCCAGCCTTGTCGACTCCTAAATTCAATCTTTTATTAACCAAGTCCAGAGGAGCATCCTCTGTAAATTCTTCTGGACACATTCAAAGGTATTCACTTCCCCACTGAGCTATCTTTGTATCCTGTGAATTCCCACAGCCCTTAGCATGGTGCCTGACATAAAGAAAAGCCATATCAGAGAGTGATTATTTATCTCTGTCTGTTCCTTGAGGGCAGGGGTCATGTATTATTCATCTTTAGTAAAAAGAAATAAATAATGGCAAAGAATAGTCGCTCAACAAATGTTTATTTAATTAATCAGTGAAGAACCAGCTTTTAGATTCCTTTAAAATAAGAAAGTTTGCCTAATACATTCAAAAGTCACTTTTTGAAAACACGTCTATCATATTTCCTAATTTTCAAAAAGATGGAGACTTTTCTTTTTATAACTAATTTTTAGCTTAATTTCCTTGTGGAAAGAGCACATGCTTGGCAGTTTTTTGAAATATGTTGGAACTTGCTTTACAGCACAGTGTGTGGTACATTTTTATTTTTTTCTACCTTTATTGAGGTATGATTGACAAATAAAAATTGTATTTATTTACGATGTACAATGTGATGATTTGATATATGTATACCTTGTGAAATGGTTACCATAATCAAGTTAATTCACACACATATTCCTCATATTTTTTATCATGTGGAGGGAACACTTAAGAGCTACTCTCTAAGCAAATTTGAAATATACATTCAGAATTAATTATAATCACTATGACACATATAGAACTATAATCACATTAGATCCCCAGAACTTAATCATCACATAACTGAAAGTTTATACCCTTTGACTAACATCTCTCACTATTTCCCTCAGCTTCTAAATGTTATATGTCACCAACAGCCAGAGAGGAAAGAGGAGGCTTCCCCTCGCAGAACAATGAATGCATTTTCTTATAAACTTAATACTTTCCCCCACACAAATTGCACCTCCTTTTGGAAAAATAAAACTCTCAAGAGTTAATAAGCTGATACGTAACTCAAAAGGGGCACTTCTTACATCTTGAAAACATGTTTTATTTCGGATTGAAGATAAAACATAGGAGCCCAAACCAGTTCAATTCTTGGCAGAGACTTAATTCACTTTTGCCCACCCCTGATTTATGACCCACAGGAGACATATAAATGCTATTTCTCTTCACCCTCTCCTGCTTCTCCTTTGTTTCAAAATGTCAGGCATCCACCCAGAGTTAAATTTCACCTTTGCTCTCTGGAAAGGCTGACTGCCTGGGTCATTAATCTTGGCCCAGAAAGAAGTTCTCACTGCTACCGACTGGAAACGCCGGGTCCCGGCGCATCCCAGGGAATGGCTGTCTAGGGCTGTGGCGCCAGAAAAATCAAACCCAGAGAGACTGAGTCTGGATGAATGCAGTAGTTTTTCATTTCATATCTCTTTCTCTGGCTGCTACGTAGGAGAAATGATCTAACAACTCAGGGAAGCCACAATGACAAAGCACCAGGGTGTAAGTACATTGCTGCTCCAGCAGAGGTGGCTATAAAACTAACTTTAGCTGGAATGCTAGTTCCCAGCACCTAAAAATTCACATGTGGGTGTCCCTTCTCCTCATGTCAGCATACCCTCTAAATATAGTTTTGGCAAAGGACAGGAAGCTTTGCGTACCTACTGCAACCTCCAGGGGGGACATAGGTGGAGCGGATTCAAGACCTGAAACACATTCTCAGAATATGTATAGCACACCCACTGCATGTCAGGCACTTCACTCACCATCTTGTTTAATACATCAAAAACCCTGTTACTCAGCTTCCTCCCCTTTCCATCCCAGGGTGGCCAGATAAAATACAGGCCACTAGTTAAACTTGCCAAAAAAAAAAAAAAAAAAAAAAAAATATATATATATATATATATATATATATATATATATATGCTCTAAATATTATATGGGACACACTTATACTAAAAATTTATTTGTCGTTTATCTGAGATTCACATTTAACTAAGCACCCTGTGTTTTTATTTACTAAATCTGGTAACCACATCCTAGGAGACATTTGTGAATCTCTGGAGCATCTTGGATTATCATGAGCTTGGGGGAAGAGGGTTACTACTGGCATCTAGTGGGCAGAGGCCAGGGATGCTGCTAAATATATTAACAATACAAAGGACAGCTCTTTCACTCCCAAAGAATTATCCAGCCCCAACTGTCACTAATGCCTGGGATGAGAAATCCTGCTATAAACTAGTTACTGTGCCTATGTCACAAGTACTCAAATTTAATAGAGCTAATGAGGGTACTTCAAAGCTTGTTTTTAAACAGAAGTTTATAAATAAACTTTCAGAAGGCTTTAGATTTTATTTCGACACGAATGTATTTTGTTTTAATGTTTGTTTTTATTAAGTTATAAGCTCTTTTGATTCTTTGCTATGAAATGGATCTATAGGGGTTGTCATTTTTCTCCTTATATACTTTTAAATGCACCCTTAAAAAACAAGTAAAGGTGGCATGTAATAAGAAGAGTAGAGAAAAAAATTTTTTTCTCCAGGGGTTTTGGTATTGTGCAGCATTCTCCATCAAATGCTTTCTGATAACACCCACAACTTACAAATTATTATTAGCACATACAAAAAAGGCAATAACTATATATTTCCTAAAGCATTTGTATTCTAGTTTCATGGAGGAGGTTTGCTCTTAAAATTCCTACTCATCTTCAGGATGGGGAAGCAGCATCCTTAGTAAAAGCATCTGGCTTCAACCACATGTCCTCGCAAGGTTACTCCAATGAAGCTGTGGCTGGTCAGAGGGAAGGACCCATTCTGGGTTCCACGAGACCCTCACTTAGAACTCCGGGAAGCGTTCATTCTCTCTGGGTCCTTCTCAGCTCCTGCCTTGTGGAGTCCGCCTCTCGATTCCCGACCATCATTGTATCCCGTGATACCATGATCATGAAAGTTCATTGCCTTCTCTCAGCACCATACCCACCATCCGTAACAACTCACCTCTTCTTCCCTCATGCATGATCATTTCTCAAACTCCCCAGTTAATTATCCAGTCTCTGGCAGATGGCTCAATAAAACCACATCAACAGTAAAATGGTCTACTGCAGCCTCCACATTTCCTTTCTCCTTTCACCTTTTCCAGAATTTGCCCATTAGTTATTGCCCTTCTGTTTACCTGCTGAATACAGCTGTCTAGAGTACAAGGCCCTTTACAACCTGGACCCAGCTGGCTTCTCCACATTGTCTCCAACTGTGTGCTCCCCATTCCAGCTCAGCGATGCTGTCCACTGCACTTTTGTGTACAATGGAATCACAAGGGACTGTGTTGAAAATGCACATCCTCAGCCTCTGTTACTAGCAGTGTCCCATTTAGGAGGGTTGGGGTGGGGTCCAAGAATCTCAAACAAGCGCCACAGGTTGTTCTCATGCACGTAGCCCACATCTCCACATTAAAAACACAGCGTCCAGCCTTGCTTGCACAGCCCTTTGTGCCTTGGTTCAGGCTCTTTTCTCCTCATCCCTATTATCTGCTTAGATAATTCCTGTTAACACTTAAGACTCACATCAAATGTCACCTCTCTAAAGTGTCTCCTGACTGCAACAGACCTGCCCAGAATCGATGGCTTTTTCTTTGGTATTCCTATGGTGATTTACATGTCCTCCCCTTCCAGTATTTATCACATATTCTGCATATGTATTTATAATATGTACTCTGCTGAATTCCAGAGGCTGAAAATTTAATATGTTGAATCATCTTAGGTAGAATGGAATTAACAAAAGGGTACTTTAAGTTTTGGTATAACCTCCAAGCCAAAATGTATACAAAGTACAGGTCGCCAAGTAATTAAAAATAGTCATATTGTACTTGGACTTCATACACATGTATTAATTGTAAATTATATACCTGTAAAGTTATGCTTCTATAACCATTATTTCTCTGGCTATACCAGTAATTTTTTTAAATTGGGTTATAATAACCACATCAGTCACTCACCCTACCCGTCATTGTGAGCTGTCCAGCCCCTCTGCTACTATTTCTGGGGGTGCCCAGGGAACAGATGTCTCATATGTACACACAAATGTTGCCCTTACAATCACCGAGAAGTGTTTTTGCTTCTCTCTTTTGGGAATCTCCTGCCAAATGTATAGACCTTCAATATTCAATGAAGCACTAAGACGCCCTGCTTGCGGGTACCACCTCCCAACTTTGAAGCATCTTTGGGCAGGGTGGGCAGTTCAGGCTCTGAATCAGGTCACCTGAATTTGAATCTTCATCCTGCTCGTTACCATCTGTGAGACCTTGGACAAGCTACTTAACTGCTTTATTTTTATTTTTATTTTTATTTTTTTTGAATAAAAAAATAATGACATAAATAATAATAAAAAATAATAATGGCTTGTCATTATGGTAAAAGATACATAACATAAAATCTACCATTTTAACCTATTTAAAATATATAATTTAGTGGCATTAAATACATTCATATTGTTTTGTAACCATCACCACCATCCATCTTCAGAACTCTTTTCACCTTGTAAAATGGAAGCTCTATATCCATTAACTGCCCATTCCAACTGCACCCCCCCAACCCTGCCCCTGGGGTTAGAGGGGTGCAGTTGGAATGGGCAGTTACTTTCTGTTTCTCTGAATTTGATTACTCTAGGTACCTCATCTAGTGGAATCATACAGCATTTGTCCTTTTATATCTGGCTTATTTCATTTAGCTTAATGTCCTCGAGGGTCATCAATATTGTATCATATGTCAGAATTTCATTCCGTTTTAAGGCTAATATTCTACTGTGTGTAAACAAATATACCACATTTGTTTATCCATTCATCTGTTGGGTTGTTTCGACCCTTTGGATATTATTAAAAATGTTGCTATAAACACTGACATACAAATATTTCTTAAAGTCCCTACTTTCAGTTATTTTGAGTATATATCTAGAAGTGGAATTGCTGGATCATATGACAACTACATGTTTAACTTTTTCAGGAACCACCAGTCTAAACTATTTTGACTCAGTTTCTTTATCTGTACAATGGGGCTGCTGTAAAGATTAATCTGAGAATTAAAACCAGCGCTGTGTAGTACTGTCTCTTCTGTTAACATTACTGATAGGCCTGGACCCCAAGGCTCCTTTGCCAATGTCGAAATTCCCTTTCTTCTATTTTGAGCTCCATTAAGTTTAAATGATTCCTTCAAGGACATCTTTTTTGGTTCATCCACTGCTCCCTTTCATTGGTGTTCATACGAAAAAGGATGAGCTCGATCTGAGGGAACGGAAACTGTACTGTCTCCAGTGGTCCCTCTCTTCCTTGACTGGGCCACTGGGCCAGGCTTGTCTCTTTGGCTCTCTCTTTTTCCTTAGTATCCTTCTATTCCAGGTGGCTCTTCCTGTCCTAAGCAGTCAGCATCTTTATGGGCACACAATGACCAGCCTTTCAGATAATACACTCTGTTTAGGTTCTACTTGGACACTGCAACATGATATTTTGTAGATTAAAAAGTGAAAATTTAAAAAAATCAGCCTTGATATTGAATTACCATTGTTCAATATCATTAGTCTTCAGAGAAATGCAAATTTAAACCACAATACCCATTTCATGTCAGCAAGGATATGGGGCAACCAGAACTCTCATACGTTACTAGTGGAAGTGTAAAATGGTACAGCTTTAGAGAACTGGCAGTTTTTTTTTTTTTTTTTTATACAGGTAAACACATATCTACCCTATAAGCCAGAAATCGTACTCCTAGGTATTTGCCCTACAGAAATAAAAACATAAGAAGAGCTGAAGCTACTCAAAAGTTGTGTATAAGAATGATCAAAAAGCTGCCTTTAAAAAAATTAAAATGAACCCCCTCTTACAACCTCCCTGCCCCCAGAAAAAAAAACCTGGAAGAAACCCAAAAGTCCATCAACAGGATAAAGGAAGAATGCTTTGGGGTGTATCTATATAATGGGATACTATTTTACAATAAAAAGTTATGAACTACTGATACATGCAACAACATGGATGAATTTATAAAACATTATGCTGACTGAAAGAACCCAGAAGGTTCCATACCTTACATGAAGTTCAAGAATGGACAGAAATCAGAATAATGGTTGCCTCTGATAACATGGAGAAACTGGTAGGTCAAGTCTGTTTCGTAAGTGCCTTTGCCTCACGAGAGCAAAGTGAAGATGTAAACTGGTCGGTGTTTGTTAGTTTTATGAAGTTCTCAGAAACATAAACATAATGACTTTTTAAAGAGGAGGATGATTAAGTAGATTCGGAAGTGGGAGGGATCCTGGCCAGGAAATGAGTTTCTGTGAAAACTGCTCTTTTTCACTTAGCGTCCAATTTACACAAAAGCAAACCAAAGCGAGTTTTTAAAAATACCTCAGGAACCCTCTTCTAGACTGAATTTCCTGAGGTCACAAAGGCTAGAAAAGCTTCTGGCAGAAAATCGGGACAGATAAGAATCACAAAACTAAAATATATCACTCTCGTCCATTCTAGTGTTCAAAAAAAAAAAAAAAAAAAAAAGACAGTGAACTGTGATTAACCTTAACCAACACTGGGGGGCACCCTGGGTTCGTAAGATAAACAAAGATGAGGCCTTTTAAAAAGTCTCTTCTCGGGTGAATTTTACTCGTAAGTCTGAGGGGAAGCTTGAAGCTATTCAGACCTGTGCCTGTCCTCCAGAGTTCTCATGCACTCGCATTCTAAGTCAACCGCTATGCTCTTCAATTCAACCTGCCAAAGTACCTACCTGGGGGATAAATACAACGATTGGAAAGAGAGGGCGCCATCTTGCAGCTCTGAGGGCCAGAGACCCAGCCAGGTGCAGCCAAAGCACAAAGCAGCTTCAAGGAGGGTCAAGTTCCTGGGAGCAAGGACTGAAGATCAGAATTGTTGAAAGTGGAAATCCTTGCCTATCATTTCATAAAAACACCCTGGCACATATTCTGCATCCCTACCCCTTTGTCAGGTTTTGTATTTTTAGAAAAGAGATCGGGAAAGACTACCCCCATGTGTATTTCATTCCTATACCAGGTTCTAAAGAGAAACTGAGAATCTTTTTTTTTTTTTTTGCCCCTGGAAGGTCTGAGATGGGAGCCAAGGTAGAAAGCACTAGGTCCTCCAGAGACCCAGCAGAAACCAACGGATGAGCTGGTGGCAGTCGTGGTGGGGTCCTGGCATGACCATTCTGGTAAAGATTTCATGGGGTGAGGGTTTTGGTTTTAGTGGACACGAGCGTGGTGCTGCAGATGTCAGGGTTATTTCAAACCAACCCACGGTCTGAGATTAGGGTAGGCAAAGTCTAACAGAGCAAAGGAATGCTTAAGTACGTGGACAAAGACCCAAGCTAGAACAGTGGGGCCCAAGGGTAACTTTCTTAGTAAAGGATGTGTGTCTCTGAGGACTAGTAGGAGAAAAGGACTAAACCTAAGGGTGAGGGAAAGGGATACCACGGACATGCTAGGGCAGAGGAGGACATGGCCAGTTCATGGGAGAAATGGACAACATGAGAAAATTGTTTCAAGACTGCTGTTCTTGTGTCCAACCACTTGATGTAAGTATAACCAGAGCACAGCAGAACACATTCAGAAATCCTTGTCCGGGATAACAGATTAAACAGAAAAGACTGAGGTAAATACATATCTTAAGAGGCATAAAGAATGATAGATCTGATCATTCCTGGCAGAAGAAAAGTTTTCTTGTATCTGAAAAAAAAAAAATCTCTGGTCATCTTGACTTTTAGAAATCAGTGGAGAAAGCCACAGAACTTAATAATGGTCTTGAAAGATATTAAGAGTGATTATTAGTATTATATTGAACAGCTGTTTTTCCTGTTTCAAAGAGGAAGTTTTTCTTCTTCTCTTTTTCAAGAGAAAAGCTTGAAATCTTTGGTTAGCAGAGAATTTGCTGACAGTGAATATTAAAAATTGTAGACAAACTAAAACCCATTGGGTGGGGGATGGCCTTATAAAAGCAAATAAAAATAAACCCTGAGAGTCTTGTTTGTCTGGTATGACCTGGAAAGGGATGGATTTGATTTACTTTACCTGCCTGGGATTCTTTTGATCATTTTCTTTTACCCTCAAATAGCAGTTGTGTTATTGTTGTTTCCCAGTTATAAAAACAATATACGCTTATGCAGCAAATTCAAGCATTATAGAATATAATTTAAAAGGAAGCAATTACCCAAGTTTCACCACCCAGAGATAAACATAATTAACATTTTTGATTTAATATGATTATTAGCATTGAACGAAGCCATGAGAAAATTAGTGAGAGTCTTGAGGAAAGTAGGAGCTTCGTTCATGAAGATTTTTGATATATGAATTTTGGTTCACAATACGTTGAGGGCAATCTGTGTATTTCATGTTGAATATTCAGGTATATCTGCATCAGATATTACCTTATACACCCAGAAATATCTATAGAAAACAGGCAGTTTATAAGGGCTAAAAGAGTAAGATCAAGAGAAAGACCCATCATAAAGCTAAACATGAAGGTAGAAATAGTGCTTGCATTATGTCACCCTCCAGTGGGTCTTCTGAGAACCTGCTTCCACCAACACTCTAGAGGCATGAAAGAAAGAGGAGCAATGTGCTAATGCTGTTATTCTGCCACCCTGGCTGGCTACATCTGTAGGTGAACTACATTTTGACCTCCTGCCAAATCTGATGAGGAAAGCAGTTCAGATTAAAAAAAAAAATCAAGGAGAATATTCTGCAGTAGTTTTTCATTTTAAGAAAGAAAGAATGTTTTTTTTTTCTTCTTCTCATATATGGAAGTATTTGTTTCTAAATTTAATCATGCCTGTAGGCAAAACTTAAAGATTTCGGCTTGGTGACTAAGGATTCTGCTATCAATTACAATATGGGAGGGGTTTTCCCCCCTCTGCATCTCAGCCATTCTGAGACACCAACTGGGTGTCCTACAATTCACCTTAATTCTGACAATATGTACCCAGAGATAGCATTAGATCCCACATATTAAGGGCTCAGTCCCACAAGACCGTACCCCCGCCACTCAAGATGCCAATTGCAAGCCCATATTATTACTTGTGATTCTGAGAGTGGTTATAGATCAGAGGATCCAACGATTCTCTCTTTGGATTCAAACAACTTGCTAGAGTGGCTCACAAAATTCAGAGAAACATTCTACTTCTAGATTGCTGGTTTATTATAAAGGATATAACTCAGGAACAGCCAGAATGAATAGATGCATAGGGCAAAGTATGGGAAAAGGACTCGGAGCTTTTATGCTCTCTCCTAGAACACTGTTCTCCCCAAATCATCAAATGTTCAGCAACATGGAAGCTCTCCGAACCCCATCCTTTGGGTTTTTCATGGAGGCTTTATTACATAGGCATGATTGATTAATTCATAGGCCATTGGTGATTACGCTCAATCTCCGGCCCCTCTCTACTCCCAGGAAGTCATGGAGCAAGGGTGGGGCTGAAAGTTCCAATCACGAGGTTGGCTTCATTAGAAACCAGCCCCCATCCTTAGGTACTTTCCAAGTCATTTCATTAATATAAGACACCTTTATCACTCATCATTTAGGAAATTCCAAGGGTTTTAGGAGCTCTGTTCCAGCAAGAGGATCAAAGAGCAAATGTATATTTCTTATTATAAATCAATATCACAGTGATAATACCTAAGAAACATTCATTTTACACAGATGAAATCCTCATGGTAAGATGGTAAGATTTGGGGGGGATGGGAGGAAATGTGGTGGGAAAAGGAAGAGAACAGAGATATTCACCTGTCTGGGGGTGCATGTAGCTCGTTGTGTCAAGGAATCAGGGATGAATGTGGAACCTAACTAATCCCAAAGTACTTGGGAACACCATTCCCCTCCTACATTTCTAAATTGATATTTATATTTTCATCGTAGCTCTGGATATATATATTGCTAGGGGTAAAGTTTGGGGCATATTATAAATAATAGTAACCGTAAATAAAACTGTGATATCATTCTTTAAAATGGGGGCCAATAGGTTCTAAATACCACAACAATTTCGAACTGTTATCAGCCACTTAATCACCACAGGGACAAGCTCTTGATTAAAAGGAAAATTTACAGGATTCTCCTTTCTCCTTGAACTTAAAATTCCATTTCACCTTCCCCACAGAATCCTAACCTAATGTAAATATATTTTTTATGCATGAATCATGCATTTGTAATTTTATTGATCAACATATTATACTCCTCTACAACAAATACATATTCTAAAAATAAAATGTGAAACAATATCCTGTGACCATAAGCTTTCTAAGTGATAAAAACCATTGTATTTATAGAACTATATTACAATTACTACACAATTGATTGATATAACAAAATGTATAATAGTTTGTAAGTTTGTGATAATTTTTAAATTAAAAAATAAAGTTTTATTGGAAGTATATTTTTTAATAACACAAAATGGTGGTCTTTTTTTCTCCCCAATTGGTTCATGTTACCATGAATGAATATTTCTTATTGCTAAAATGAGACACATGTTATCATTCATTCTTATTCACATTAATAAGTAAATGTAAATGGAGTTTTACTTATAGCTCTATCATTCAATTCTATGATTTCTAAGTTCTCTTAATTACCTATCAAATATTGGTAATGATATACTAGCTTACTTAATTAAATCCTCCTTCAATTTTGTTAAAAGCAAAGAATTAGAAACCATCCAACGGCAAAATAATTTATTACTTTCTCATTAAAATCATTTACTTTTTCACTACCTATGCCAACATTTTGAGTAGCCCCTTATTCAGAATCTAGAGGTTACCAGCTGAGGACACTAGTAAGCCTTACAACTCTTGCAGGGTAAGAGCAGAGTATGTTCTAAGGTAGATCAATTTAAGGAAAGATTGCTTATGGAAATGCAGCTTCTTAAAATTGGTTTTCTTAAAACTATCATTGCATATGTCCTCCTTAGACAATGAGTTTGCATGTCTTAGTTTGAAGAACAAAAGGCTCTGGAGTGAGCCTGGTAACAATCCTAATTCTAGTCCCTCACTGACCTTAAGCAAGGTACCTACTCTTTCCGAACCTCAGTTTCTCTAATAATAATATTTAATAATAATAATAATAATAATAATAATAATAATAATAATAATAATAATAGTAAGCAGCAGCCTTGGGTGGTTTGGAGGCTTGAATGAGGTAATGAGAGGAAAAATGCTTTGTAAATTGTAAAATTCTATGTCAGTTTTGGGTACTGCTGTTTTCGTTACTATTTTTGATATTAATGATCCAAGTATAAGACCAAGAATAAGACCAGGGGTCATGTACAGAAGTGGTGCCAATCCCTGGAATAAGGAAATCTGATTCATAAATTCAAAACACAGAACTTCTAACGATAAAATAATAAATAGGTGCGTGGCGAGTTCTAACACTAGATATCACTAGTTTTCAAAGTGTGGTCTCTGAACCATCATCATGAGCATCACTTGGGAACCTGTGAGAGATGTGCATTCTCTGGCTCCACCTACAGAATCAGAAACTCTGGGGTGGGACCCAGCAACCTGGATTACCAAACCCTCCATATGACTATTACATGCCAAAGTCTGAGAACAGTGCTGTTCAGGATGCTTTAAGTGTATAGGAACCCTACTGGATTTCCCAGATTAGTGGGTGGCATAAGAACATAGGAGGAAGTATTTAAATTGAATTAGTTCTTTATCAACATGACACTGAATTTCCCAGAGGTGGGAAATGCTCTTTGATTTTATGTGCTGCGTATGCTGCAATTGGTCTGGGTAAACAGCAAGACCTCAGGCAAGGAGGCACGGGGATTTATCCAGCTTTTCAGAGTGTAACTTAAGAGCTCTTATGATCCATAAGCTAATAGCTAGTCTTCCTGTGGGCAAGAACAAGAAGTCTTTTTGATCTTCTCTTTATAAAGAAACAGGATCAGAGAAAAAACAAAAAACAAAAAACAGGATCAGAGATTTCAAGGGAGATTTAACTGTGCCCACCTAGCTACAAAGAACTGAGTTTTGCTCTTGACAATAAAATTTTCTGTTTCAGTGCTGTGCCAGGGTAGACTGGCCCTCCTTAATCAGTCTCTGGCTCCTAATGCTGACCCAGGAAGTCTGCTCTCAGACAAGCTCAATCACTTGTAGAATAGCCTGCCTCCAGTGGGGCAGGGATGGACCCCAATCCATTATGACTCAGATAGGAAGAATGCAGCTGATTGTCTAAGTGGACATATAGCTCTTTCTTCCAATACAATCTATTTAATGCATGTAGAAAACAAGTGCAGAGGGATGGTTCAGAAATACTGGATGTCGATGAGGTTTAGATGCTGTTTCCACAGGATGCTTATTTAGTACAAAGGAAACAGAAAAATGGCAGCAGTAATACTAAACCACAGTGTACTCAAGAGGAGAAGCAAGCTTTCAGTCAGAGCATCTCTATCTCTGACATGTTGACTTTAATATAGTTTTTTTTTAATATAGAGTTTTTTGTCAACATATGTAAAAACAAAAATCAAATGAAATAAAAGCATCTTAGACTTTTTGTTTTTCAACTAGCTAGATTTGGACTTTTCTTGATCATACATGAAGAAAAACAGGAGCTGAAACAAACAGCCAAAATAACACAGAGTAGAAAGTGAGTCAGAGATTGGGTATCTGTAGACATTTCTTTACCAAGGAGGTAACCTTTGAAACACGAGTACACAAAGAATTAAAGTCATCAACCATTTTATTTTCACATGTGATTTCTACTTTTTGGAGTAAGTGACTTTGAAAGAGAATTGGAAGATCACTCTACAAACCAAGTGTTCATAATAAACTGTTCCAATTGTGTAGCAAATGCCACAGTAACCCACTGAGGGTTAACATTAAGCTGGTACCATTGAAAAAAAATCTCATTATGAGGATTGTGGTGCAAAATTGAGCTGCTATACGGTTGACTGAATTGAGACTCCAGAGATTTATATACTCCAAGGCTCCACAGAGTCTTCGATCTGGTCTAGCTCAGTGCTACCACTGACACCACACAAAAACACAGCCGAGTGCATCAGCGACATACCTATCTGTCATCATTTTTATAATAGCAGAGTAAATTGGTGTCCTTGCACTCTAATCACAGAGAAATCTGTACAAATGGACATCTTAATCACTAGATAAATATATTTTCACTGTATTTTGTTAAACATATCAAATTAGTCATCTTACTAATCAAATAAAAGCAATTGCTGATATTACCACGATTATTCAAAAGCCTCAGATTATATTAAAATGCCACCCAAATTGGTTTTAAATTACAATGTTACAGTATTTTCCAAAGCCAACATTGAATATTTAATGGTAATGGGACTGCATCATGAATCTTTTCTAATTTATTTCCAACGATTTTTTTTTT
>NW_011889043.1:1722538-1725650 GCF_000151845.1 Pteropus vampyrus
AGCATAGAAAGATGACCTTGTGAGGACACAGCAAGAAGGCAACCATCAACAAGCCGAGGAGGGAGGTCTCAGAAGAAATCAAACCTGCTAACACCTCAAACTCAGACTTCCAGCCTCCAGAATTGTTAGAAAATAAATTTCTGTGATTTAAGCCCTTCAGCCTGTGGCATTTTGTTATGGAAGCCCTAGAAAACAAATATAACTGCCTCATGTAACGGATGCGTTTTAATGATTATAGATGGCCGTTTGATAAAATATGGGTGTGGAAGCCCAAAGTCTACAACAACATGTTTTCCCTTAAGAATATTATACCAGTTTCTCAACATTTTGAAGGCAAATATGTCATGCGTACAACTTTGCCATCAGTACCTCTAAACCAAGAACTCTCCAGGGTTTGGGCAATTAATTTTCTCTCTTCAGTGTGGCCTTGCTTCTCTTCTTCCAGGCACTTAATAATTACTGTCATCAACTGTCTCAAAGGCAGGGAGGAACTGGCTGAGACCTTGAATTTCTTGCTTTACTATCTACTTACTTATAAAGAACCAACATGCATGTAATCTTTGATTTTCAAATTTAATCTTAGAAGCTAATGATAATGGCATTGTGGGGACTTTGGGTAGTTTAACTATTTTCAGTTTTCATGTAAAAAGAAAAACTACTTTTTCCACAACCTAAAAAATTCTGAATTAAATTCAAAATCCAAGTGTAGAGATTAACTACTTTTTTTCACAGCAGATGTTCAGAATCATCCTAGTTCCCAGATGTTGTTACTGTCCTCCCCTGGTATGTAGCAGGTTTTCTTATGTCAGCTTCTATGTGCCAGTGTGCAGCAGTAGGAAGAAGAAAAAGGCATTAGCAGCAGTGATAACTCATAATCTGAAATGAGTACACAGATAATAAATAATCACCTCGCAGGAGAAAATGAGCTGTACTCAGTGAAAGTAATTTTTTTCTACTTCTCTTTCACAGTTCACAGTATCCACTTCTACCCCTAGATATGGAAAAGAAAGTTGGTTTTAAGTGAGTGACAGTTACAGATTGATAAGTAAACATGGTGATTGGATAAGGAGCATACAAGTAATTGCGGCATACACCATGGGAAAACAACTCTATTACAATATTCACCTGCAAAGTTTAGGGTTGCATCTGTTGCACACAGCAGGTTATAAGACACAACCATTATTCTTTCTTGGTTATTTCCTCTTGTTTTTAGCATTTTCTTAGGTCACTCAACATTCTGATTATTAATGAATCCTTTTTCAAAGCGTGTCTGATCAAGGAGGAACTGGGACGCTAGTGCTTAAAATTAAAAGATTTCGAGTTTCTCATTTTTAAGGTCTGGTTCTTCGATTTCCATTCTGTAAATGTCGTCAGTAAACCTCAGCAAATAAATCATTTCTAACCATTTCCTAGGTAAGAAGTGTTAAAGGAAAAGTAAGAATGCCACTGATTCTCTTTGTAGTCTCCACCCTTACCATTCATTCATGGGTTCTAATTCTGTGGGTGTTTCGCTAACTCAGGATCCAATTTTTAAAACTATTTTGCTGGCACAGGTAGGTAGTGTTAGGGCAGAAAATACAAGAATACAAGCGAGTGTATGTGTTCATGTATGTGTGTATGCTGGGGTGGAGAAGGGTAACAGTGATGGGGACACTGAGTCTTAGTGTCTATGTGGAGGGGGAAGCAATATCACTATGTCTCACTTAGTTAGGTGTAATATGGGTCCACACAAAGTACTTCAAAGCACTCCCTTGCCCTCCTCCCCTTCTATACTGATTTTCCAAGCAGATTGTCCCTTCTAGAGTCTGGAACTCTTTCTACCCTGCCACAGTTGCATGTAAGGTACAGAAGGAAGATGTGCATGTGTGCGTGTGTGCATGCGTGCATGTGTATGTGTGTTGCTGTTTAGCATTCATGAAGCGTGCAAGCAGAAGTTGCCTGTTTTCATAGTCTCAAAAAACAAGTCTGAAAGATTTTTCTCCTGAAAGGACTGAATCTGACCAGTTGTTTTGACAGTCTGTAGCAACTGAAAAAATGTCTAGGTGCCTGTCACAGTGAGGTATTCAGCAATAAATAAGATACTCCACTGGGTAGGAGGAACACAAGACATGCTTAAAACTCTGATGGCACACATTAACAATTATTCAAACAATGATATGTTATTGTCATTTTTCCACTCAGATAAATAGAAAATTTTGACTTACATCCTGGTTTCTTCACACCAGTAATTTTGGCAAAGGGAAACACAGGCCTTATATTTCGACAAAAGCCAAAGAATACTCAAGAAAA
The DNA here is from genome assembly GCF_000151845.1 of Pteropus vampyrus. NCBI lineage: Eukaryota > Metazoa > Chordata > Mammalia > Chiroptera > Pteropodidae > Pteropus > Pteropus vampyrus. The sequence goes on from NW_011889043.1 coordinate 1,724,828, forward strand.
TAGGCTTATACTCATACTGGGGTCTTAAATATAAATAGAAAGAATTGCCTCTTTTTTTTTTTTTGGCAGCCATTCCCCAAAGGCCCAAGAGCTCTTGTGATGCAAACATGGAGTTAAGAACTTGCTATCTGCTGATGGTGATGGTCACAGTGTAAACGATCTTAAAAAATAATTATATGCCCTTGAAAATCCCCCAACCACAATCTCTGTATGCTAGAAAACTTCTTGTGTGTACACTTTATCTTACACACACACACACACACACACACGCACACACACACCCCTTGTCTCATGGATGGAACTAGAGTCCTTTTTTTAGTTTTTACTGCAGTCTTTTAGTGGGCCATTTAGTAAATTGTCGTCTTTGATTAATCACATCTCTCTCCCTGGCTCCAGTAATTCCATGCTTTAAGTATCTTTAGATCAGATGCCCATAAATCACACAGTGCCCCAAGCCAGCTATGAATCACTCACAATTTCAATCAGCATAGAGATTTAACAGCTGTCATCAGTGGAGACTGCAGTACCTGGAAGGCTCACAGCTGACCAAATGTTTAAGACCTGGATATGGATATGGCCCTAGAACCCAATCTACTCACAACATTTAAATATCTCCCACTCTTAAATCAAGGATGTCAGTGAACTTACAAAGTGTTGAGCTTCAGTTTGCCTGTCTCTGTAGACTCTCATAAAAATGGTCTCTTTGTTACTAAATCTGACAGCTTTTCTTAGCTCTTATCCTCTCTGACTCCCAAGAAGCTTTTGGCATGGTGACTCAGCATCCTGCATGAACCAAGCTTCTGTTTTTAACCCCCAGTCACCA
>NW_011889043.1:1725700-1729108 GCF_000151845.1 Pteropus vampyrus
TGACTATTACATGCCAAAGTCTGAGAACAGTGCTGTTCAGGATGCTTTAAGTGTATAGGAACCCTACTGGATTTCCCAGATTAGTGGGTGGCATAAGAACATAGGAGGAAGTATTTAAATTGAATTAGTTCTTTATCAACATGACACTGAATTTCCCAGAGGTGGGAAATGCTCTTTGATTTTATGTGCTGCGTATGCTGCAATTGGTCTGGGTAAACAGCAAGACCTCAGGCAAGGAGGCACGGGGATTTATCCAGCTTTTCAGAGTGTAACTTAAGAGCTCTTATGATCCATAAGCTAATAGCTAGTCTTCCTGTGGGCAAGAACAAGAAGTCTTTTTGATCTTCTCTTTATAAAGAAACAGGATCAGAGAAAAAACAAAAAACAAAAAACAGGATCAGAGATTTCAAGGGAGATTTAACTGTGCCCACCTAGCTACAAAGAACTGAGTTTTGCTCTTGACAATAAAATTTTCTGTTTCAGTGCTGTGCCAGGGTAGACTGGCCCTCCTTAATCAGTCTCTGGCTCCTAATGCTGACCCAGGAAGTCTGCTCTCAGACAAGCTCAATCACTTGTAGAATAGCCTGCCTCCAGTGGGGCAGGGATGGACCCCAATCCATTATGACTCAGATAGGAAGAATGCAGCTGATTGTCTAAGTGGACATATAGCTCTTTCTTCCAATACAATCTATTTAATGCATGTAGAAAACAAGTGCAGAGGGATGGTTCAGAAATACTGGATGTCGATGAGGTTTAGATGCTGTTTCCACAGGATGCTTATTTAGTACAAAGGAAACAGAAAAATGGCAGCAGTAATACTAAACCACAGTGTACTCAAGAGGAGAAGCAAGCTTTCAGTCAGAGCATCTCTATCTCTGACATGTTGACTTTAATATAGTTTTTTTTTAATATAGAGTTTTTTGTCAACATATGTAAAAACAAAAATCAAATGAAATAAAAGCATCTTAGACTTTTTGTTTTTCAACTAGCTAGATTTGGACTTTTCTTGATCATACATGAAGAAAAACAGGAGCTGAAACAAACAGCCAAAATAACACAGAGTAGAAAGTGAGTCAGAGATTGGGTATCTGTAGACATTTCTTTACCAAGGAGGTAACCTTTGAAACACGAGTACACAAAGAATTAAAGTCATCAACCATTTTATTTTCACATGTGATTTCTACTTTTTGGAGTAAGTGACTTTGAAAGAGAATTGGAAGATCACTCTACAAACCAAGTGTTCATAATAAACTGTTCCAATTGTGTAGCAAATGCCACAGTAACCCACTGAGGGTTAACATTAAGCTGGTACCATTGAAAAAAAATCTCATTATGAGGATTGTGGTGCAAAATTGAGCTGCTATACGGTTGACTGAATTGAGACTCCAGAGATTTATATACTCCAAGGCTCCACAGAGTCTTCGATCTGGTCTAGCTCAGTGCTACCACTGACACCACACAAAAACACAGCCGAGTGCATCAGCGACATACCTATCTGTCATCATTTTTATAATAGCAGAGTAAATTGGTGTCCTTGCACTCTAATCACAGAGAAATCTGTACAAATGGACATCTTAATCACTAGATAAATATATTTTCACTGTATTTTGTTAAACATATCAAATTAGTCATCTTACTAATCAAATAAAAGCAATTGCTGATATTACCACGATTATTCAAAAGCCTCAGATTATATTAAAATGCCACCCAAATTGGTTTTAAATTACAATGTTACAGTATTTTCCAAAGCCAACATTGAATATTTAATGGTAATGGGACTGCATCATGAATCTTTTCTAATTTATTTCCAACGATTTTTTTTTTTAACTTTGTGAATATGAGGGGATTGTAATATTGATAAATGTTTTGCATCTGGCATGAAACATTTTCTATTTGTGTGAGTGCATGAAAAAATAACAATGGACTCTAGAGTAAAGAAAATCTACTACAGGAGCTTCCAGCTTAGCATTTTCATAAACTCGAAACAGCTGTTAATTGCTCCATCAGCTTTGAATCATGATATATGATACAAGCAATCTTGGAGATCTTCTGCTTGTGTACTTCCATCTGTGTCCTTTGAAGAGAGATTATCTAAGTCCTTTTGCCTTGTCTCTTTATGGCTGATCCAGAATTTTATTTTTCTTGATGTTTAATAGTGATATCATTATTTTTAAAAAACAGATGGCTATTTTCTCTAAGTGGCTCTGTTGCAGCCACAGCATCGTCGCACTTTTGCTCCTAACACCGCTCTTTCCTCTCAGCATAAAACTTCTGGTTGATACTTCTTTATTCATTAATTCAACAATTATTTACCAAACACCTACTATGTTCAGGGCACTGGGCTGGAAAGATGGTTGCTGTTATGGGCTGAATTGTGTCCCTCCAAAACTCATAGGTTGAAGTGCTAATACCCAGTACCCAAGAATGTGACTGTACTTAGTGAGAGAGCCTTTAAGGAGGTAATTAAGTTAAAATGAGGTCACTAGGGTGAGCCCTAACCAATATGACTGATGTCCTTAGAAGAAGAGGAGATTCAAACACAGACAGCATAGAAAGATGACCTTGTGAGGACACAGCAAGAAGGCAACCATCAACAAGCCGAGGAGGGAGGTCTCAGAAGAAATCAAACCTGCTAACACCTCAAACTCAGACTTCCAGCCTCCAGAATTGTTAGAAAATAAATTTCTGTGATTTAAGCCCTTCAGCCTGTGGCATTTTGTTATGGAAGCCCTAGAAAACAAATATAACTGCCTCATGTAACGGATGCGTTTTAATGATTATAGATGGCCGTTTGATAAAATATGGGTGTGGAAGCCCAAAGTCTACAACAACATGTTTTCCCTTAAGAATATTATACCAGTTTCTCAACATTTTGAAGGCAAATATGTCATGCGTACAACTTTGCCATCAGTACCTCTAAACCAAGAACTCTCCAGGGTTTGGGCAATTAATTTTCTCTCTTCAGTGTGGCCTTGCTTCTCTTCTTCCAGGCACTTAATAATTACTGTCATCAACTGTCTCAAAGGCAGGGAGGAACTGGCTGAGACCTTGAATTTCTTGCTTTACTATCTACTTACTTATAAAGAACCAACATGCATGTAATCTTTGATTTTCAAATTTAATCTTAGAAGCTAATGATAATGGCATTGTGGGGACTTTGGGTAGTTTAACTATTTTCAGTTTTCATGTAAAAAGAAAAACTACTTTTTCCACAACCTAAAAAATTCTGAATTAAATTCAAAATCCAAGTGTAGAGATTAACTACTTTTTTTCACAGCAGATGTTCAGAATCATCCTAGTTCCCAGATGTTGTTACTGTCCTCCCCTGGTATGTAGCAGGTTTTCTTATGTCAGCTTCTATGTGCCAGTGTGCAGCAGTAGGAAGAAGAAAAAGGCATTAGCAGCAGT
>NW_011889043.1:1729948-1740721 GCF_000151845.1 Pteropus vampyrus
AGATTTTTCTCCTGAAAGGACTGAATCTGACCAGTTGTTTTGACAGTCTGTAGCAACTGAAAAAATGTCTAGGTGCCTGTCACAGTGAGGTATTCAGCAATAAATAAGATACTCCACTGGGTAGGAGGAACACAAGACATGCTTAAAACTCTGATGGCACACATTAACAATTATTCAAACAATGATATGTTATTGTCATTTTTCCACTCAGATAAATAGAAAATTTTGACTTACATCCTGGTTTCTTCACACCAGTAATTTTGGCAAAGGGAAACACAGGCCTTATATTTCGACAAAAGCCAAAGAATACTCAAGAAAATAGGCTTATACTCATACTGGGGTCTTAAATATAAATAGAAAGAATTGCCTCTTTTTTTTTTTTTGGCAGCCATTCCCCAAAGGCCCAAGAGCTCTTGTGATGCAAACATGGAGTTAAGAACTTGCTATCTGCTGATGGTGATGGTCACAGTGTAAACGATCTTAAAAAATAATTATATGCCCTTGAAAATCCCCCAACCACAATCTCTGTATGCTAGAAAACTTCTTGTGTGTACACTTTATCTTACACACACACACACACACACACACGCACACACACACCCCTTGTCTCATGGATGGAACTAGAGTCCTTTTTTTAGTTTTTACTGCAGTCTTTTAGTGGGCCATTTAGTAAATTGTCGTCTTTGATTAATCACATCTCTCTCCCTGGCTCCAGTAATTCCATGCTTTAAGTATCTTTAGATCAGATGCCCATAAATCACACAGTGCCCCAAGCCAGCTATGAATCACTCACAATTTCAATCAGCATAGAGATTTAACAGCTGTCATCAGTGGAGACTGCAGTACCTGGAAGGCTCACAGCTGACCAAATGTTTAAGACCTGGATATGGATATGGCCCTAGAACCCAATCTACTCACAACATTTAAATATCTCCCACTCTTAAATCAAGGATGTCAGTGAACTTACAAAGTGTTGAGCTTCAGTTTGCCTGTCTCTGTAGACTCTCATAAAAATGGTCTCTTTGTTACTAAATCTGACAGCTTTTCTTAGCTCTTATCCTCTCTGACTCCCAAGAAGCTTTTGGCATGGTGACTCAGCATCCTGCATGAACCAAGCTTCTGTTTTTAACCCCCAGTCACCACACTATCCTGGTTCCCCTTTTATACCATGCCTTCTCCATTCTAACACGTAAGGTTAGTCTTTCTTCTTCCTTTTCTCCCAAGGTTTGGCCATTCAGTTAATTCAATTATAATTAATTGACTCATTCCACAAATATGTATTGAGGGCCAGGCACTGGGGAATCAACAATGACAGCTTCCTTGCTACATGGAATTTACAAGCTAGTGGGAAATACAAAAAATAATTATATAGATAACAATTAGAACAAAGTAGAACAAACTGAAGATAGAAGATATACAGGCTGCTCTGAGAGCTTACAGTTGAGGGGACCTAATCCAATTTAGGGGTACCAGGGAAAAGCTGACATATAAGTCGAGTCCTAAAGACAGAGACAAACTCTTGTCAGGAAAAAGATTTGTGCAAAGGCAATGTTCAGACTTTGGGTCTCTTCTTTGTATGAACTCTTCATAAATGTTCATGCCCCGTGTTTGTATCCTTACTTATCCCACTAGACCTATGCTGTCCAATATGGCAGCCACTAACCACATGTGTTATTGAGCCTTTGAAATTTCGCTAGTGTGAATGAGAAACTGAATTAGTTTTATTTTAATGAATTTAAATGTAAAAATTGATCTTGATTCAGTTATTTGAAAACTATGAATTCTTTTTGGAACAACTTGGGTATGAATCTACTTTTTCAATTGTAAACTTTATGAAATCTAAATACAAAAGCATTCCCAATGAAAAGTTACATCCAGTTGAAATATTCTGTAGATGTAAACTACAAATTGGATTTGAAGACTTAATACCAAAAAAAGAATGTAAAATATTTTATTTTATCAGTTACACGTTGAAATGATAACAGTTTTGGATATTTATGAAGCTAAATAAATAATAAGTTAATTGTATGTTTCTTTTTACTCTTTAATATAACTACTAGAAAATGTAAGATTACATATGTGGCTCACATTGTATTTCTATTGGACAGTGCTGTCTTTGACCTTGACTCTTTGAAAGCAGAGACTGAGTCTCACTTATCTTCCAACTTGATACCATGTTTTGTGTGTAAATATCTGTCAAATGAGAAAGACATTCTACATATGGATAAGTCCTCTATCTACAAATATGTCATGTGACATCCATTCCGCAATATTTTAGATGAGCCTACCATTCCAGTCCTGTTCTTGGCTCAGGGGGCATAGCAGCATGAGACAGAGCTCCTGTCCTCATGGAGAATCATTCTAATTGGAGACCACATGATTAATGCATACTATAAGTAAGTGTAAGGGGACAGAGGCACAGGCTGGGAATTGGTTTGCTGCTTTAGCTCAGGTGGTCAAGGATGGCTGCTCCAAAGAGCAGAGAGCTGAATGTAGTGAGCAGTCAGTCCCTATCTGAGGGAAGAATATTCCAGAGGAGGGGACCACACGTACAAACGCACTGAAGGGAAAAATGCTTGACATGTACACAGTAGAGCAAGACCAGTGTGGCTGGAGCACCCTGAATGAGAGAGAGCACAGAATGTGAGGTAAGCCAGGGACTCAATCACGTAAGGATAGGGAGGCCAAGGCAAGGACCTGACTGTACTTCCCTGTGTGCTGGGAAGACTGCAGGCCAATAATAGAAAATGGCAGGATGGACTTACACTTTCAGGATTGATTTAGTTGCCTTGTTGAGAATAGACTGTAGAGCACAAAGTGGAATCAGAAAGACCAGTTAGGAGGTTTTGGTGCTAGTCAACAGCAGGTTATTGAACATTCCATGGTATGTGCAGCAGGAAATGAGGACAAATAAATCTGTAACCCTGCTGTGTATGTTACTACAAATTAAAAAATGATCATATTTTAAAAAGCTATCTTTCAAAAAAGTCACTCTTCACAGTCAAAGCATTACAAAGAGTCTACAATGTATTCTCACGGGACTGTCTTTTTGCCTCTGGTCCTTGTCTTAGACTCATCCAAGGAAGCGTTAGAGGGAAGTCTTTCTGATACATCAGGTAGAAAAAAATCCCTTCAATAAGTATTTGTTGATTGTAGAAATGACTGGCAAGAACTCTTGTGGAAACTTTTACTGGAGGTTTGCAGGTGGAAGACAGACTAATTACGGTTTCAGAAAATATTCATTTTCTTATATCGGTGTATGTCTATTGTGCAAATGTATTATATCTCCACACATACATTACTACCATTTATTGCTATTGTGCCTTGCTCTGCACCAAGCACTACATGGATCACCCTACTTAATTCTAGTAATAACCCAATAAGTAGATGCTACTGTCTTCATTTTCTTGATGAAGAAACAAAATGCAGATGGTTATTGCAGAGTGTAGCTTTAAGTCAGACACACCCGGGTTTGAATTCCAGCTCTGCATCTATTACCTCCATGACTTCAAAGCATTTTGTCGATTCATCAGTGAAATGAAATGTGTCCAACCTGAAGCCACAAGGCCTTTTTCTTGAAGGGTGGTCCATGAGCCATCTACATCAGAATCACCAGGGTTCCTTATTGAAAGTACAAACTTGGGTGGAGGTTCGGGAGTCTGCATTTTTAATAAGCAGTGGAGATATTTGGCATTTACTTGTAGGGTCATAACTACGAGTTTGGTCACTTTACATTTACATATTACTTCTCTGAGGTACTTAGACCTTTATAAAATCTTAAGTTTAGAGGCAGTATTGTAGTTTGGTTTCCCCTGAAGAGAGCCTGAGACAAGAACTTTGGCGCAGGTAGTTTATTTGGAAAGTGAATCTAGAACGCAGGTGTGAAGGAGCAGGCAGAGTGAGAGAAGGAAGGAAAGGAAGCATATATAAAGAGTGTATTACTGAACTGGTTACTGCTAGGAGCAACAGGAGCTCAATCCCACTGGAGATCCTCTAAGGAACCATGCAGAATATGTCAGAGAATGGTCCCTCCACAGGAGGTGAGACTACGGTAATCATCTACCATTTCCTGTTACCTATTAGTTGGAGGTTGACCTCTTGGAGTAAACTCCTTTGCATTTTAGGGCTAACTCTATGTGGGGCTGAAAGGTCTTTGGAGAGAACCCTGCGATCAAAAATTAGAGAGACCCTCGTGGGTGCTTAGGTAGAACATTAACGATTATACACTCCTGTCTATGCTGCACTGATATCAAAGGACTGGTGATGTGGACCAGGGAACAAAATGCATATGTTTCAGGCAGAATTCATCACACAATTGCTGCTTAATTTAATTGCTCAATTTGGAGTAAAGGATTGTGGAATAGAGTCTTTGGCTGGCTTAGAGCCAAGAGCAGATTCTTCCCCACACATGCCATACTTTTATACTGTGGTGGAGCTACCGAAGCATCTCTGCAGAAAATAAAGATTCTTAAAGAAAAATACATGATGATGCAATCGAGAGACAAGGTAAACACTAGATGTATGAGGCTGCTGCTGGCATAACACGACATGCTGTTTTACAGCAAACTATGGTTTTTAGGTAGAAATAAAAAAAAAAAAAGGAAAATTGATTCTGACATTTAAGGGTCTTTTATGAAAGAGACTGCCTATTGCCAGAACATGCTATTGTGAGCCACCCCCACTTGCTACCCTCCTAGTGAACAAGTTCCTCTTATTCATAGAATTTTCAGTCAGATTTCTCTTTTGCTTTATTCTTAAATATGAATAGATAGCTGAAGGTCTCCAGATACCTAAAGAAAGTATCCAAAACAAAAAAGACTGAAACAACAGAAAAAGGAAACTCAGAGGAACAGACAATGCAGGAAAAAAAACCACTGCTCATCCTTCCATCTTATAGTTAATACCCTCAGAAATGTACAAGAACATAAACCCATGAAACAAGAAAAGGTTGTCTAAAAAAGAGCAAAGAACACATACATAGATCTCTTGGTAACTTTAAAAAACAATAAAGAGTGATTGGAAGATAGAGTTAAAGAAAGCTCCTAGAAAGTAGAACAAAAAGACAAAGAGATAGACAGGAGGAAAGAGGATATCAAAATAGTAGACAATCAATTCAGGTAGTTCAGCACCCAATGGAAAGATATTCCTGAAAGAGAGAACACACACACAAAGACACAAGGGAATTCTCCAAGACTGAAGGACATGGCTTTCAAATGAAATAGCTCACTAAGTCCCAGGAAAGTGAGAAAAAGAGAAAAAGAAAAAAAGAGACACATAAAGGCATATTATGATCATGACACCATGGATAAAGAGAGGACACAAAGTCACAGATAGAAAATACAGGTTGTGTATAGAGCAAAGAGGATCAGAAACGCATCAGCTTTATTAACAATATGGGATGCTAGATGATAATAGAGCAATATCTTCAAACATTCCGAGGCAAAATAATTGTCAATTTAGAATTCTATACCCAGCCACGCTATCAATCTAGTATATGGTATAGTAAAGGAAAAAAAGAGGGTGTAAATCAAAAGGTCTATGGATCCCAGAAACAGAGAATCAACTCAGGAGAGCAGTAAAGGAAAGTTTCAAGATGACAAGTATGCAGCAGACTCAAGAACAGAATGACTAAGGACTCCAGGAGAAATTAATTCAGTAAAAAGTAGTGGAAATGATAGGTCATCTAATATATTTCATTATGTTGAAAACTATATTGAGAGGCTGTAGATGAGGAAAGAATTTGTGAAACAATACAGAAAGTCAGGCAAATGAAAATACAGTATAATTATTAACTCCAGGAAAGGTAAAAGTTACATAAGAAAGAAATCATACTCACAAAACGCTACTTGGCTCTCAGCAGGAGTCAGAATGATGTAAATTCTGATTACTGACTTAACCAATGAGCCAATTGTATTGAGAGCATAGGAGAAAGAATTTTGGGGTAGGGTGAGTGTGTAAGAATACCAATTCTCAGTTTTCATGCTAGTCAACAGATAACATGGAATACAGACACACCAAGGAAAACACAGTATGTCTACATAATTTAGAAAAATGAGGCAAATATGGAGGAAACAACTCTAAGAGTTGAAAGTAATTGTCACTGAGAAGAAGGAATGAAGGGTGGGGAAGGGCAGGACAGAGAAACTGCTGGTTTTTGTTATAATCTCTTACGGAGTTTGATTTGGAGGACTATGGAAAAATGTTACTTTGATTTTTAAAAAATTAACTGAAAAAGAAAAAAGAAATGTATTCTGAAGCTCGGATGTAACTTTTGTGTGCTATCCATTGTGCCACAGAGCCCATTTTGTTTGATAATTAAGGAGTTATATTATAAGTCTTCAGTAAGCTGCTGACATGGTAAGTGAAATATCTGCCATAAAAAAAGTAATCTCATTTCATCCTAGAGGAAAAATGGTTCAGCTGAGAGATTTGTTTCTCTGTAAGAAAACATAGGTCTCACCACTGAACTCTGCAGCGTGCAATTTCTAGATTAAGATCATTCGGTCTTCTAAAATATACAGATTTTTAATTTCATATAAGATGGGGCCTGGGAAGACAGCTCATATCACCAACTGTTTCCTCTGCACTTTAATCAATTTAGATGCAAGAGGAGTCATGCTCATCTGCGGGAGACACAATTAATGAAATACACTAAACGTATCTGTGAGCTAAATAGAAAAGATTTTCTCCGAATCTGAAAATGGGTCACAGACATTTTATTATGTTAATATATTTTTTAACTTAATTCATCTTTTGCACTAAGTAAATGCCATGTGAAATTGATAGCCTGAGATTTTTCAACATAAGCATTCACAGTATACCTCAGTGACAAGATTTTGTATCCTGAGTTTTTGCCACATTGCAAACAGTCTCATTGTAGTACTGTTTGTATTTAAATTTTTATATTGATTGGATTTTTATTATTTTTTCTTTGTAATTTCAATATTATCCCCATAAATATATTTAACATCATATTATAATGGTCTCAATTTAGAAATGTGTTCTCTCAGCCCTGTGATACAGAAAGCTTTATTGTGTTTGCTTTTACCAACTAATGTATATCATGTCTTAGAAAAATCCATAACATAACAAGAAAAAATCAACGAAATTTTGTTTACCCAGCCAAGACAAGTCATGGCTTCTCTGCATTTTACTAAGGATATTCATGTATTCCTTGACTTTGTGTCTTCTGAGACATCATAAAATGTCTCATCACCATTTTATTTACTTTTCTTTTTCTTTTGCCCTTTTCTTCATGGGTAAATCTCTTTGTCTTTTTCTCTGACCCTTTTATGGAAAAAATACCACTTAAATCAAATCACACTTAGGTGACTTGATCTTGAAAGGCCAAATTAATAACCACAGGAAAATTGAATTTTAACTGGCTTTAAAAGCGAAATAAAACATGAATGCATCGCCATTTACCTATGCAAGTTCTTCCATCTAAACTGCTCAAATGTCCAAGTCTTAGGAAACGCAGTAAATAATGCTGCTGAAGTCTGGCCAGCATGTGTAGTTGCTCTTGCTTTTATCTCTTGATTACAGTCACTGCAGGATGAGCAGTATGAAATCACTCACCCAGATCACCTTTCATTATAAATCAGGTAAGCACAGGCCACCCTTTTGATTGGCTATAATATACTGCATAAAGGAAGCTTCAATTTCCCACTAAAGTCTGCGCCAGAGGGAAAAGGGGAAAAAAAGTCATCAAATCAATAACCTTCTTCGTAAAATGTAACTTTGATTTATAATGCTCTTACAGAGTGTTAGGACGTTCGTTTCCTAAGACAATGGCAGTGATGCTGCGGGCAACCAATGAAAACCGAAGCCTGCAATCAGTTCATTTGCTGCTCAAACCACTGCTTTACTGAGGAAGCAGAACAATCTATTAGAATAAAACGTCATCTTTTTGGAACCCAACAATTTGGAAACCGCTGTACCACAGACACAAAGCATTTGATTCTTTCTGAGTTAAAAACCACAAAAAACTTTTCCTCTGAAAATTTGCTGTACCTTTCAAATAAGACCACTGCGGGTAAACCTTGAATATGCTGTACTGAGTTGAATAACATGGGTATGTTGTTTGGAATTGTGCTTTAGAATTTGAATCATAATTTTCCTCAGAAACATACATAGACTGGTATAATAGGGACTGTATTGCTCTGTGTGAATTTTTTGATACACACAATTCTTTTGTAGGCAAAAAGGGCAAATATTAAATTACTGTGGCTAGGCAGTTCTAGAAACATATAGTAGGTGCTTCTAAATTACTGGCTCCATTAAATTTAAATACTTATTGCATAACACATTATGGTCATACATATCAAACTGATATGCCCATTTATATCCTGGCTTATAACAATGGACAACATTTTAAAGAAATAAAACAGCATTTGCTTAAAAGAAATATACATATGGAAGCCTTCCTAATAGAGCTTGTCTCTCCATGTTGTGAATTAATGCAGTTTCATTGTTGTGACATAAAAATTATTTCAATAACAAACTTCTCAAAACCAGAAGAAATAAAAATCAGCTCTGAGCTGCAGCAGCGACAATAGGTTAACACCTGTGTCCTTGAAGACAACAAGAAAAATAGCTAAACTGAAGGCAGGTGTTTTGGAACCTTAGTAATGACTGACTGTACTATATTCACAGATGCTAATTAACCCTGAAGATTCCTGCACTGGACAGAAGTTTTATTCAGAGAATTCCAAACCATTCCTCAGCCTTTACGAATTACTTGTCATATGACTGCAGAATGTAATGTAAGAATTAAGGGGGTAGTAAGCATTTCTAGTGCATGTGTGTCAGGGACTGGGGCTTTGAGAACCCAAGGAAGTAGGGGTATAAGTAAGAAAAGATGGCTTCTGATTCTTAGTCCAAGACTCTTTGTGCTACTTTATTTCTGCTCATATATTTTATGCTAAGAAAATATTTAGTAAATGAATAATTAAAATAAACTGCAATGAAACTCTGGACATTTTCTTTTCTTTTTCAACCTTATGTACTGAGGGCTGAATTAATTACCTTCCCCGCCACCACACTATTAACAGCATTGTGCAAATAATGGGCATCTTTACTTCCCCTTTTAACAACATCCCCCACTCTCCTTCCCTTCCAACCCCGCTCTCACAGCCAATGAGTTTTAACCATAGGTTTGAATTTGAATAAAACCCTTATCAAATAAGTAGTGCGTCTTTTTACTTTCCTATTGGCAACATGCTAGAGTCTTCACTTTTCTTACTCTTTTCACTCAGCGTTGTTTTTATGGTCCATTGTATTACCATTATTGTCTCTAATTGATGCAAAGTGTCCCACCACCTTTTGCATACCCATTTCCCTAATGGTGGACAGACTGATTGCTCCAACTACCTCTTTTCATAAACAACACTGCTGTGGACATCCTCAGATATGGCCCCTTATGGGTGGACATATGAATTCTCTGTGTAGATACCAGGGATGGAATATGCTAGGTCAGAGTGTACGTATTTACACATTTTGACAAGCAAGCATCATCTGGTTTTCTCCAGAATGACTGCAGCAGCACGCACTCCCCTATATACTTTAGAAGAATCCCAGTTCAAGCTCCCCCACCCTATCCCGAACCTCCTCCTCTCTCTTCTTTTAGTTTTCAGTTGTCAAGCTCCCAGTCTCAGCATAGCTTTGAAGAGAAGAGAGGACTTTGTCTCTTGTCATTTGACTCCCAGGAGATATGCACCCTGTCCACATGCATCACTCCTTGACACATATCCTCTCTCCTCTGCTGGGCACTGTCTTGCCATCTCTAAACAGGAGAAGGTAAGGGCTAACTACACATTAGCTTTGGAACTTGGAGACTCTGAACTGAAAAAGAAGGCACTTGCATGCAGGTGAGTGTGAAGGTGGGCAAGTCTTAAAGGAGTGACGATCAGCTGACATGGCTCATAGTAACTGATGCTCCCAGAGGACATGTGTCCCAAGTCCAAATGGTAATAAGAAACCAAGATTTAGGGTTGGCTGCCTGGAGGGAGCAGTCAGTCTTTGTCCATTTCACTACCTTCCTATCCATTTCTAATTGTCCAGCTGGAGGGAAGGAAGTTTCCATTTTCAGCCACATTTTATACAAATGTGAGTTCTAGAAATTTCCCTACTATCTTGGCTAGAGCATTTGGAAGAGCCATCCTGGAAGATGAGCAGGTAGAGGAAGGATAAGAGCAGCATAGCCCCTGAACTTGGAAAGCTGGGCATGAGCCAGAGTGAGCACAAGTGGCTTCTGGGATGTCAGCGTAGTAGAATGGGAAACAACATAGTGAAGCCACTGAGTGTGGTGTCTGGAGGCATGCTGCACGTTCTGAATCCCAGCTCCTCCACTTTACAAGCTGGGTGACCTTGGGCAAGTCACTTAACTTCTGTTTCTCAGTTTCCTCACCTGTGAAATACAGATATAGTACCTCTTCATGGGATAGTTGAAAAATCAAAGAATTCACATCTGTTCATTTCTCAGAACAGTGTATGGTACGTAATAAGTGCTCATTAAATGTTAGTAAAGAGACTGACACCAAATCCTTTTTCTAGGAGGTGAGTAGGGGAATGCTCTTTCTCCTGCTCCTACCTCTCAGTTCCCCCTATTCTCCCTGGCAGAGTCACCACATCCTAACCATAAACTACAGACATCTGGAGGAGAAACTGATAATTTTCCTAACTTTCCAGCTGCCCCACACTCTCCTGCCAAGTACTCTCCAGTGCAGCCTGAGATGGCACGACAGCCAGCTTTCTGATTTTATGAAGCCTCTC
>NW_011889043.1:1741526-1745923 GCF_000151845.1 Pteropus vampyrus
GGAGGTTATAAAGATGACTAAGACTTGATCTCTGGCTTCAGAGAGTTCAGAAATTTCTTTGAGTTTATTTTTCACTAGATATGAAGAAAACTCTAAAAATTCTGGCCCCAAAATAAGGCAGAGATGTGCTTCAGGCACAAGAAGAATGTGAAAGGATGCTCCAGCCAAACCCTGGCCTTAATGGTCCTTCCTACTCGGTTCCACTGGTACTACCTTTGGCTCATAAGGGGAAAATGTCTCCTTCCACAGTTTTTCTTTCCTTTCTCTTGCAGGTGGTACTCCACCCTCTGTTTACTACCAGAAAGAAACTTAGCCACTGGCCCGGGGCATCCTCAAGCACAAACCACACATAACAGAGGGAAGATGGTCATGAGAGGAGCTGGCTCTGCTGCTTATTCGCCCTGTGTGGCCCCTGTGCCTGGCCAGTTTCTGTGCAGAACAAATTGTCATGTAATTTGACTTTCATCTGTGTCATGAGATAATGTTTCTGAAAGTCTTTATGAGCCACCAACACTAATTCTCATGTGAGATAACAGCTGCCAATCAGACATTTTGCATCCTACCATCCCTTCAGAAGGTCCCTGGTCCTTTCTTCCCCTTTAGCAGGCTCTGCCCTTTTGGGATCACTAGCTCACTTCCAACCTCTGACCAAAACTGAGTTCTTGCTTTCTATGGTCTCTGGGACTCTTTCCCTGGGGCCCCAGCTCCATTCCCTTAGGTTAAAGTGCACTGCAGCCCCACAGGTATCTGATAACAGAGAGTCCCACCTGCCTTTCCCTTAACTGTGAAATCTTCCTGCCACTCAGGCTCCCAGAGAGGTGCCATGTCTCCATTAGCACAAACCGATTACCTGTCTTCTTCCCTCTGGGTCAGCTTAGCTCTGTCTGCCTTAAACCTGGCAGCTTCTGGGCCAAGTTTGGCATCTGGCTTACAAGTGTGTTCTGTTTGGTTCATATAGCTTTTGGAAAACTTTCTTTTCTGAAAAAATTAGGATTATGATAGAGCCACTTAGGAAAATAATTTAGCAGTTTCTCACCAAGTTAAACACATACTGTTACCAAACAATGCAACAATACCCCACCTAGGTATTTACCTAAGAGAGATGAAAACTTCATTCGCCCAATGACTTGTACTCAAAAGGACATAGCAGTATTACTTATAACAGTCCAAACTGTAAACAATCAAAGAGGTCCATCAACTGGTGAATGAATCAACAACTGGTCTACCCGTACTATGGACTACTACTCAGCAACAAAAGGGAATAACCACTGAAACACTCAACTACATGGATGAATCTCACAGGCATTTTGCCACATCAGAGTCCAGACACAAAAATTACACAGTGTATGATTACGCTTATGCGAAATTTTGGAAAATACACAAAGCATATCATTGCCAGAGATTGTGTGAAGGGATTGACTGCAAAGGGACACAAGGGAACTTTCTGGTGATGGAACTGCTTTATATTTTGATTGAAGTGGTAGTCACACAATTGTATATCTTTGTCAAATCTCATCATTTAAAACTGATGAATTTAATTATATGTTGTATTCATTTCCTATTGCTCTGTAACAAATTATTGCATACTCAGTGGCTTGAAAGCCACACAAAATTACAGTTCTGGAGGTCATAAACGCTGCACTATGAGCAAGGTGTCAGAGGGCTGTGTTTCTTAAGGAGTCTCTTTCCTCCGACTCTTCTGACTAGGCAAGATTTACTCATTTTATGCATTTCAGCTCATTCTCCCTCTTTTTCTGTAGCTCTGAACTCACATTGGGCTGTGACGACAGTCTGGGTATCTGATGTAAGATATGAACCTGACAGCAAGGATAGCTTCAATTTTTGAGCACTAATTATGCACTGGGTATTCTAATATGATCATTACATTTAATCTTCACCATAGTGCTGACTAGGAAATGGGACTGGGGGAGACTGAAAAGCTTGACAGAGCTCACACACCCAGAAACGGTGGGGCCGAGACTCCAAACCAGCTCTCACTAGCCTGTCATTGGCCAAAGTGCCTTCCATCTTGTGAACAAAAGGCACATAGCCTTCCCTGCTTCTTTCTTCAGCCAGACAGCTATTCAACTCTCCCTTCCTCCCTTCACCCATTTCACCATTAGGACGAAGATAGGTATTAGCTTCACACATCTTATAACTAAAAGAAACAAAGACATTTTGGTAATCAGACAACCTCAGGATTATTTTTAAGCCCAGACATCTCACTGTGGCTAGAGGGGAGGGGTGGGGTGTCCTCAGGCTCTATAGGTGCCCCAGTGTGGCCTCATGAAATCTGCAGTGACAGGCGGGCCAAATGGAATCTGTGGGGCTGCTCCAGGGCTGAGTGCAGCTCCAGGTGCTGTGGGCTTTGAGCTGAGGCATTTCCTGCTGAAAGGAGAACCTTCCCCCTTAGTTAATTGAATGTCCTTGCTGCACACTATTATGCACCTCAGTAGGGGACAACACCTCATCTGATTCGCACACAAATTTAAAAGAGAAAATGACGACAGAGGGTTTAATGGAGCAGAATGGATAGCACTGCAATCAGAAGTAATGCCAAAGCCTGGGCCCGAACAAAAGCTCTCAGCCAAGGAAAGAAAGTGCCTGTGATTCAGCCCCTAGTCCCATTTTTCCCTTGAAGCACTGGGCTCCCAGTAAATGCTGAAGTGTCCTGATTGCTAGGGGTTGTAGAACAGGGAAGAAAGGCTTAAATGAAAACCTTTACATCCATACTATTTGCTTTTGCACATAGTGCTTGCTCTTTTGTGAACCAGTAGCCGATGCCCACTGTAGTCAGAAGCTGAGGGCTTCAAGAAGAGCCACACTTTCTAAGCACCCAGCCTCAGTAGTTGCTAAGACCTGATTTCTGAGGCAAGAGCATTTTTTTTTCTGGATTGGCTGTTCTCTTGTCCTCTCCTGCTCCACGGGAACTGCTCTTTGCCACAGGGGGAGAAAGAGCCTAGAAGCCGCTGAATGGAAGGAGCTGGTCACAAGGGAGAGGGTGTGATGACATCCAAGGACTCTGCCTCCTAAGGTTTTGTCAGAATGGGCGAGGTAATTTTATGTTGGAAACCTTTAGATTTTGGCCACCCTTTGTCTCCAGGGAAATTTTCAGCCCTAAGAACAGTGGCAGGAAGGTAAAGCACCATCATTATGTGATGCTGGTACAGAAACCCAGCCTCGGCAGGCCAGGTGGATCCCAGTGTCCATCAGGAACTCCTGGCTCAGCCCACATCTTGTCAGCCCTTGCAGCAACCCAAACACCCATCTGGTGTTGTGTCTAACTTCATTAGAATCCTTCCAGATTTCCTTCCGGCATCCTTAGTGATCAGCCCAAGGTCTACCAGGCTTCTGATGAAGCCTGCCTGGAGCAAGAATTCAAGTCTCATGGCATCAGGCTCAGGGCTTTGTGCACTGATCACTTTTCCACAAATGCAGAAAGGCAACATTGAGAAATACGGAAGGGCTCCTTCTTCCCTCGCGGCTATGTGCATCATTCATCATTTGGAATACTTGCCATGTGGATACCAATTACTAATTCTTTCTCTCTGGAGAAATTCCTATTAGCAATGTGAGAAGGAGCAAGACCTGGCTTCGAGTCATTTTATCATGCCCGGAATTCCTTCCCTGCTGGATGACAACTCAATACAGGTGACAGAGCTCAGAGGTCCCCTGAGTGACAGAGGATGAAGGCTCAGGACATGCCTGCTGTTGTTTTTATGGGCTGCGGCATCACCACAAAATTTCAGAGAAAAATAGAAAGCTTTTTATTTTTTCAGAGGCTGCAAAGCGAGTGGATGGATTTTAACCTCTTGTTTATTTTAAGTAAAGTAAAAAGATGTGTCATGGAAAAGAAGAGATATCTAGATGTCAAAGTCACTTTTAAAGGGTGATTCTAAACTTTAAAGAGGAAGAGCCCTTTAGCCTGGATGAAACCAACAATACTGAAACTCAAACACGGACTGCGCAAGTAGACCATGCAGGTCAGGCCATACTTCTCTTTGCTCTCATTCATAGATCCCCGTGTATGTACATGATGGAGTCCCAGGGGCTTCCGAGATCACCCACTGGGAGAGGTAGGGAGCTGAAGAATCTCAAACCAGGCTGCATGAGAGAACTACCTGGGGG
This sequence comes from Pteropus vampyrus, assembly GCF_000151845.1. Taxonomy (NCBI): domain Eukaryota; kingdom Metazoa; phylum Chordata; class Mammalia; order Chiroptera; family Pteropodidae; genus Pteropus; species Pteropus vampyrus. The sequence continues at coordinate 1,745,655 of NW_011889043.1, forward strand.
CTATAAAAATGACCCATGCTGAGTCCCTAGCCCAGAGAATCTGATTTGATTGAACTGGGGTAGGACCCCAGCATGGGTATTTTCAGCGAGTGGTAGAAATGGTAAACATTTATTAAAAAATGTTTATGAAAACAGAAACAGACTGACAATACAGAGAACAAACTGGTGATTGCCAGATGTGGGGGGGATTGGGGGGCTGAGTGAAAGAGATGATGGGATTAAGAAGTACAAATTGTTAGTTATAAAATAGTCATGGGGACGTGAAATAC
>NW_011889043.1:1746433-1752749 GCF_000151845.1 Pteropus vampyrus
GCCTGGATGAAACCAACAATACTGAAACTCAAACACGGACTGCGCAAGTAGACCATGCAGGTCAGGCCATACTTCTCTTTGCTCTCATTCATAGACCCCCATGTATGTACATGATGGAGTCCCAGGGGCTTCCGAGATCACCCACTGGGAGAGGTAGGGAGCTGAAGAATCTCAAACCAGGCTGCACGAGAGAACTATCTGGGGGCTATAAAAATGACCCATGCTGAGTCCCTAGCCCAGAGAATCTGATTTGATTGAACTGGGGTAGGACCCTAGCATGGGTATTTTCAACGAGTGGTAGAAATGGTAAACATTTATTAAAAAATGTTTATGAAAACAGAAACAGACTGACAATACAGAGAACAAACTGGTGATTGCCAGATGGGAGGGGGATTGGGGGGCTGAGTGAAAGAGATGATGGGATTAAGAAGTACAAATTGTTAGTTATAAAATAGTCATGGGGACGTGAAATACGGCATAGGGAATATAGTTAATAATATTATAATAATCATGTATAGTGCTAGGTGACTACTAGACTAATCAGGGCAATCATTTCATAAATTATGTAAATGTCTAACTGCTATGCTGTACACCTGAAACTAATATAATATTAAATGTCAACTGTAATTGAAAAATTTTAAAAAATAAAAATAAAAGCATATTCAGCAAAATTCTTAGCTCCTCCACTAAAAAAAGTGTTTATGAAAAAGTATAACATCCATATAGTGAGATGCACAAGTCTTAATGAGTTTTTATAAATGAATACCTCTGAAACCCCACCCTCCCACATCAAAATACAGAACATCATCATCCCTCAGAAACCTCAGCATAGGATTTTTAAACTTAAACTCTTATTTTGAAAAATTAAAGCTCTTCAAGTTACAAGAGTATAAAAATGAAATCAGCATGGATAGTTAAAAAATCTCTCCTGTTGATTCTAATATATATATAGGATTGATTGCAATAATTTTCTATATTTGCCATACCTCTGGCATAGAAAGCCTTCAGTAAAGCCTGGGCATAAGGTTTTAATATTCCGTTTCTGATTTCTTAACCAGGTCATTATTTCTCAAGGTTCTTTCAACATAGAAACTAATGGCAGCCTCAGATACATTTAATTTTGTTGTATTGTGATTGTAACTCTTCACTCATTGTTTATGATTCACAAGCTCCCCTCTTTCCAGTTATAAATGGATTAGGCAGCTCTTTTTGCTGTAAACAAGAATATATTATGTACGCTTGATAAAAATAAAAGCGGAGATCATGCTAAATTTTCGTGGATCAGTCCCTGACTGACAGCAAGACCAGAGACAAAATCTGGAGCCTTCCATACACAGTTCCAGGGCAGGGACATGTGAATGTCAGGAGCCTGAGGAACAAAAGCCTAGTGAGGAAAAACAAAAACAAAAACAAAAGCAACCATGCCCAGGCCTGGTGGAAACACACAGACTGCAGAAGTCGATCTTTGAGTTATGAGTTTAGGAAAGCCAGGAGAAATTCTGAGATACGATGGGAAGAGACGACCAAGAAGGTGATGGCAATAAACCCAGGAGCCAAGGCATTCTAGAGAATAAGTGTAGCCAGAGCCAAGGAGTTATGCTGTCATCAGAGACCGAGACACAAAGCAAGGCTGGCCTCAGCAGGAACCTAGCTGCCAGGTTGTGCTCTGTGCAAGCAACTGGCAGAGATGGCGAGAGGGGCTGCAACTGTGTCCACCTGAACAAGGCAGCTAATTTTGTTTTGCACAAAGGCTGCTTATGGACTAGCAATGCTGGTGGAAGCAATGCTGCGTAAAACTGTAAGCTGCCCAGGTTCGGTGTCTCCTTTTTGTCTCCCTATACACCCTTCCTAAGAAGCAATCCCTCGCATGGCAGTAAAGTGGCTTTTTCATTCCGAATGGCCAGCTGTGTTGGATGGGAGTTAGACGTTGCCCTACAGAGGAAGATTCCAGGTGGCTGAGGTCCTCAGGTCCCAGATGGAGGAGAAGAAACAACTTTAATTCCTTAGGTGGTGGCAGAAGACAAGCCTCATGATGGATATGGGCAACTGCCTAAATGAAGGCATCTCTGGCCTAGAAGTGAACAGAGTCTAAAAAAGGTAAGCTCATCACTTAAGCTTGGCACTCCACCCTCAACCTACATGTTTGACAAAGAAAAGTTCTCTTGGGGCCAAGTAACCAATTCCTTATGTATTGTTTTTGTTGTTGCTAAACACAATTTTAGTTAGCATGTAACTTCTTAGGTTTATTAAAAGAGAGTATGACAACATGAATTTTATAACTCAGTATTTTAAAATAAATTACAACACATCTGAATACTAAAGTCTGTCTTGTCTTTGCTTTTAGCAATGAGTTGAATTCACTTGATTGTTCCCTAACAGAACTGTTTCATAATAAAAAATTGCTCTGTGCTTAAAAAAAAGGGCAGAAAAATAGAAAAGAAAAGTGAATTTTTGAAATCTAAATTTTAGATTGATTACATTTTAGAACAAAGAGTGAGTTTTTGAGTCACATGTAGTTTTATATTGTATTCATAGTTTGCAAACTTCAGCCTGTTTGCGCACGCACATGCGTGCGCGCGCACACACACACACACACACACACGAATATAACCAGAACACCTCTCCCCACTTTTCCTTATCTATTAAATCCATTTTCCGGATTCTGTTAACCTCTCCCTAAATTTCACTGTGGGTGAGAAACTGGGAACTTGTCGGTTCTGAGTGGGAAAATACTGCTCAGAAACATGAAATCTTCAAGTATTTTGAGAAGGCAGGATAAGTGCTTGGGAGAAACTGAGGAGGGGATCTGCAGAGCAAGGGCAGCAGAGTTACCTGTTAAGTTCAGCAAATTGATGGTTCATGACAAGACAGAACTCTTCCTGCTGCCATCCCAGTTCTGAGCTCCCGGAAGAGTGGGCCTGACATGGGGCCGAGCTTTGGACTGGGCCCAGAAATGATAAATAAAGGCACTTGTGTGTGTCTGATGTGTATGACGGTCCCCAAAACAACTGTAAGTCATGTTGCCTTATATGCTGTTATGATCTGTGTATCCTCTCACGTCCACTTGGGTGGGGACCTCAGAGTTGATAGTACGTAGGAAACGAAAGAAAGCAATGGCTCTAAAAACAGGAAAATGTAATAGTATTCCTAACCGGCCATTGCGCAGTCTTACCTTATACAGATCTCTGTAGAAGTGGAAAAAAATTCTAGGTATTACGAAAGAGAGAAACATGATGAGGACAGTGTTGTTCTCGAACTGGCTCTAACAAGAGAGAAAAGGGATGGGAGTGGAGGCTGAAGTAAAACAAGGTGACCACCCAGCTGGTGCAAGGCCAGCCTCTTACCGTAATGCGGGATGATGGCCCAGGCCATGGCAGAGGCGTAGATGCCGCCAATCATCCAGAACATGCAGAGCCAGCTCAGATGCTCGCCCCGCTTCTCTCGGGCCAGCACTTCAGCAAAGTAGGAGAACACAGTAGGAATGGCTCCTCCAATCCTGCCAAGAGGTACAGAGGACACGTGAAACCAGGTCCTGCATAGCCGTGTGAGATGCAGCTTTAGCAACACATGCTCTCTCTCTCTTAGCATACCGAGGAATGTATATTTCCTGTCATTTTATAAGTTTAATATTATAATCTCTATGTTTAGGATAGGTTTTGCATCCCTTCAAAACCTTGAACCTGCAATTAATCTATCTTACCAAAAGGTGGCAGCGGTGACCTACCCATGTGGTTTATAGAGCTTAGCATAAGATTCTGATGGGCTTTCTGCTGCTCAGTGTTGAATATTTCACGATATTTGTAAAAAAAAAAAAAAAAAAAAATCAAAATATTTGATTGATTTAGCAAACGTTTTAATTTTAAAAAGATACCATGTCCCACTGGTGACGTGGTGACTGTGAAAACAGCTTTAAACACTTCTGGGAGGCTGTCTGCAACTGTACTTCCTTGCTGCTACCCTGCAGCAGCTGGTCCTGTAGCCCAAACAGACTGATGTATCGACAAACATAGGATCAATGGAGTTACTTCTTAGATTCACTGCTGAATGAGTACATATCAAAAGGACCCTGGTAGAATCAAATAAGGAGCTGTTGGTTTAGATACCAACAGAATGGGGTACAATGCTTCCTTCCAGTCAGAGTAATTATGAGATGCTAGCTGAGCTCTGGAGAGATGATATAATCAGTGGCTTCTATTCAGGCTAAGGGTTCTCAAATGAGGGTCTATAGAATAAAAATTTTGTTCATTTTAGGGAGATGAGCCATAGAGCTAATGGTCTCTGAATGAGCTGGGTTGGCACAGAAAATGAGATTGCTATATTGATTAGAATGCATATGTTTATTTTGAGTACTCAAGATAGAAATAAAAGAACACTTACTGGTAACCGAACCAATCATCAAATCAAGAATGGGGATCTCCTATGCCCAATAGCAGTGCTAAAGGATGGGCAGTTTGGATGGCTTTAGTCCTCTAATTGCCAAAGCCACAATTTAAAGAATAATATTCTTTGATATGGGTAATTGTTATTTTATCAATATTATATAAACTATGAATAGAATTATTAGTGGAAAGAGACTATTCTAAAAAAACATTGAGATGTAAACATATAATTTGGGTAAAAGTGGTGTTTCTAAGAAAACATGGCTTCAATCCAACTCCCTTAGGCCTTGTTTGTCATCAGATTGGTGCCTTAAATGCCCCTCCCCGCCACCCGAACTTATAGAAGTCTATGCATCCACAGCAGCTGGGGGAAAAGGTAGAGTCATAGATCAGGATTCTAATGCTTCCTGGGAAAAAATTAATCATGCTATTGAGAGAGCTGGAAGAATGCATTCATTCACACAGCACCTAAACGGTATCACGAATACAGATAGTGATGATCAATATGATAAATTGCAAGAAATGATAAAAATATGCAGAATTTTCCAGCTACTTCCTGAACACATCTACTTAGCCATTCCTCTACTCACCCTCCCACACACCTGCCATTTACCCATCCATTCATCACCCTCTCAGCCATCCCTTAACCCAGCCAAACTCTAGGCCAGGTACACCACCAGTTGCTGGAGGTACATACATGAAGAACACAGTTCTTGTCCTCAAGGAGCTGACAGAGTCAATTCTAAAGAGGCAATTGAGGCATTAGCATATGGCTAATTTTTCACAATTACACATTGTGAGTCTGAAAACTTTTTTGCTCTATTACTTCTCTCTTGATATCAACAGCACTTTTGCCAAAGGGTATGCTGGGAAATAAAGTATGCCAAAAAGGTCAACCTGTATGCTGGTCAGTCTCACAAAAGGCATTGTCTAAGACAGTGCTTTCCAATAGAAATTCCACACGGGCCACATATATTTTCTAGAAAAGACAATAAAACATGGTGACAAAATCATGTAAAGTTAATTTTAATATATATTCATTTATATATATTCCATATAGCCAAATATTATGATTTGACATATGATCAGTATAAAAATTATTAATTAATAAGATACTTTGCATTCTTTTACATGTGTTAAGCCTTTGAAATCTAGAGCTATGTATTTTGCACTTATAGCACATCTTAATTTGGCCATATTTCAAGTGCTTGGGAGCTACTTGTGGCCAGTTGGACAACATGGGCCTAAGAAAACACTGACTCACTGTTTACAATTTAAGTTTGCAATTATTTTTGGATTAAAGCTAATTTAGTCTGTTGCCTCATCTTCCATATCGGGAGAGGTCTTCCCATTTTGATTCTCTACATCAGAAATCTTCCTGAACTGGTCAGTTCAAAACATTTATTTAGTGCCTATCATGTGTTATATAAAATCAGAGATATTTCTTGTTGAATCTGAGACAGCACGGCCTGGTGATTATGAGCATAGACTATGTAGCCAGATTGCCTGGGTATGACTACAGCACCTACTGTATGATCTTGAACAATTACTTAACCTCTCTGTGCCTCAATTGCCTCATCCATAAAGTGCGTAGAATAAATAGTATCTTCCTCATAGGGTCATCATAAGGTTTTTGAGTCAATATTTATAAAGCGCTTAACACAGCCTCTCTCACAAGGCAAGCACTATATAGGTGCTTGATACAACATACTTTAAAAAATTTGAAACATTTTAAATGGGTCTTCATTTTTCCAATATGATAAGGAAGTAAAACATATCTTACGAGAAAGACTACTTTGAAGAGAAACATTATAGTTTAGAATTAGACTAAAACCTTGGGGTCTATTGAACATTTGGAAGTCAATCTATCTGTGCCTCAATTTTCTAGTTTAAGAAAGGCATAATATTTTTGCATATCTAATTATTTTTTAAATTTG
>NW_011889043.1:1752799-1760322 GCF_000151845.1 Pteropus vampyrus
ATGCATTCATTCACACAGCACCTAAACGGTATCACGAATACAGATAGTGATGATCAATATGATAAATTGCAAGAAATGATAAAAATATGCAGAATTTTCCAGCTACTTCCTGAACACATCTACTTAGCCATTCCTCTACTCACCCTCCCACACACCTGCCATTTACCCATCCATTCATCACCCTCTCAGCCATCCCTTAACCCAGCCAAACTCTAGGCCAGGTACACCACCAGTTGCTGGAGGTACATACATGAAGAACACAGTTCTTGTCCTCAAGGAGCTGACAGAGTCAATTCTAAAGAGGCAATTGAGGCATTAGCATATGGCTAATTTTTCACAATCACACATTGTGAGTCTGAAAACTTTTTTGCTCTATTACTTCTCTCTTGATATCAACAGCACTTTTGCCAAAGGGTATGCTGGGAAATAAAGTATGCCAAAAAGGTCAACCTGTATGCTGGTCAGTCTCACAAAAGGCATTGTCTAAGACAGTGCTTTCCAATAGAAATTCCACACGGGCCACATATATTTTCTAGAAAAGACAATAAAACATGGTGACAAAATCATGTAAAGTTAATTTTAATATATATTCATTTATATATATTCCATATAGCCAAATATTATGATTTGACATATGATCAGTATAAAAATTATTAATTAATAAGATACTTTGCATTCTTTTACATGTGTTAAGCCTTTGAAATCTAGAGCTATGTATTTTGCACTTATAGCACATCTTAATTTGGCCATATTTCAAGTGCTTGGGAGCTACTTGTGGCCAGTTGGACAACATGGGCCTAAGAAAACACTGACTCACTGTTTACAATTTAAGTTTGCAATTATTTTTGGATTAAAGCTAATTTAGTCTGTTGCCTCATCTTCCATATCGGGAGAGGTCTTCCCATTTTGATTCTCTACATCAGAAATCTTCCTGAACTGGTCAGTTCAAAACATTTATTTAGTGCCTATCATGTGTTATATAAAATCAGAGATATTTCTTGTTGAATCTGAGACAGCACGGCCTGGTGATTATGAGCATAGACTATGTAGCCAGATTGCCTGGGTATGACTACAGCACCTACTGTATGATCTTGAACAATTACTTAACCTCTCTGTGCCTCAATTGCCTCATCCATAAAGTGCGTAGAATAAATAGTATCTTCCTCATAGGGTCATCATAAGGTTTTTGAGTCAATATTTATAAAGCGCTTAACACAGCCTCTCTCACAAGGCAAGCACTATATAGGTGCTTGATACAACATACTTTAAAAAATTTGAAACATTTTAAATGGGTCTTCATTTTTCCAATATGATAAGGAAGTAAAACATATCTTACGAGAAAGACTACTTTGAAGAGAAACATTATAGTTTAGAATTAGACTAAAACCTTGGGGTCTATTGAACATTTGGAAGTCAATCTATCTGTGCCTCAATTTTCTAGTTTAAGAAAGGCATAATATTTTTGCATATCTAATTATTTTTTAAATTTGAAGAAATAAATGAGATGCTACATACAAAACATTTTGAAGGATTCCAGTTAACGGTGATCAGATTTCTACAAAGCAAAGGCATTCTGGTTATTGTAACTTAATACAGCGAATGGATAGATATTGCAAAGAGCTGTGAAGAATGCATTTGTGAGGTTCCATTTGCAGAGGGAGAAGTGACCATTCACTTATGATAGACAGACACATTGAAATTTCACTTTAATTTCTGTTGCTGTTATATTTTTTCTCCCGACCTTCATGCTCAGCAGTGCCAGGCCATCCGTGAGCAGTTCCCAACTCTGACATTGCCCAGCATCTGAAGCATTATCATTCCCGTAATTAACAGTGGCTGGAAACAAATAATTTAATTCCAGGCAAATGAAAATGAATCAATGGTGTCAACTCCATTTCCCATCTTTCTAATTTTCTGTAACAAAAGAGGAGAGGGAAGTATCTGTCCCTTGGAGTGAGATTCACTTACAAAAGTGAGAGACATGAATAATTGGTGATGTCCTATACCTCATTCCTACAAAACACTGTTGTCTCTGGAAGGAAAATCATTCTTTGTATTGAATGAATATTTAAAGTCACACAGAATTTGGCAACTGGACATGTTTATGTTTCTAAGAAAATATATAGTCATGACTTGGTGTGGTGAATTAAGAGGAAAGCACATTTAGAGCCAATGAAACCATAAGCCCAGGTAGACTTCAGGCTAAAACAAGAATCCCTTCCAGTCATTGTTACCTGCAGAAACAGGAATATAACATAGTGCTGCTAATGATGCTTCAGTAATGAAATAAGATAGAGCAACCTGTGGCACTTGCAATAAAATCAACATAAATATATCTTAACCCTGAACTCAGAATGCACAGTTTACTTGTTTACAGAGTCGCTAGTTCAAGAGGATTTAATTGCAACTTAAATCCTAGCTGTTCATTCCTGATTCTATCACTAAACCTTAATCTGCGAAATGAAGGGTTTGGACTATGCCTCAGAAATTCTCTTTCTCCTCTGAGATTTCCAGTGAGCGGAACTGGTGAACAGGTGCTGTATCAATGTGAAGATTCTGTCAGTAGAATGGTAACTGGGAAATAACCACAGGATGGATTCAGGGACTCACTGAACCCACTTTGAGGCAGACCTGAACTAAAACTCCATTGATCACCCGACCTCCATAAGTCCCTATTCTGATTGGTGGACCACAGTGACACTTTGGGTCTCCTGGAATTAGTGTCAGTTCAGAGCTAGTGCCTAGTTAATAAGCCCTGAAAAGCCTGATTGTTTCCTTTTCCCTCATGAACAGTAAACCTGGTAAAAGGCCATAGGTCCCTTGGGAAAGGCTGGGAGAAAGATTAACAGCATAAATTTTCAGAAGTGTACCAGGGTCCTTCCTCAAGGAGACTTAGTATCCCCTTCATTCAAGGGGTTCTTTATAAACTGGCTCAAGTCTGGGAATTGATTGAGTGTAAGTGAACTTGGGTTTCTGGACTCCCATTCCTGTGCCAACTTCCCAAAGGTACAGTGTGTTCACCTCTGGTATAACAATTTAGAGAGCCTAGCTGAGTTAGCAATACACAGTCTGTGCTTTGCCAGGTAAATTATGTTATTTAGAGGTCAGCAGCCCTGAGCTGCTGGCTGAAAATTTTTTTGTCTGTGACAGGGAAGAAGATGATGCCATGAGTATACCCAAGTAGTCTCTGCTTCTATACTGCCCTTGAATTAGCTTCTGGACAGTCTATTAGTTTCAAATATTTTGCAGCCACCATAATGGCCCTTTTCTCTGCAATCAATTGGGTTGACCATGTCGCAGCCCAGATTGGCAATTAACATAGCCATTATAATTTGACCACAGTCAGGTAATTTTGAGTCTGTGGATATGGTTTGAAATTTCCTGGATAAGACTGTAAATGGAAAGGACTGGAAAGTTTAGAACACAAGCTATTAGCTTTCTCCTGACAGGCATATGGTAACACATAGATAATAGAAAGCAGAAGGAAGTCTTGGCCTTTCTGGTAGCGAGGTTGTTTCAGCCTATCGACCCTGAGAAGGTACTTTAACAAATAGCCTCACATAACACTTGTTTTTCCTTAGGTATTTCAATTCACTGAAAATTAGGCCCGTTGAAGCCCCTTGAATCCATGAGCCAAATTACCTCCCCAAGTCTTCAGTGTATGTAGCCAATCTCACACAGATCTCTGAGCACCAAAGTTCCCCTCTTCTTAAAAGACCCCTTTTTTTCCATCATTACAAAGCAATTATTGATTCTGATCATTTTTTTCCAAGGGAAAAATATTTTTACACTTTTGCCAAACTTTCCAACCCTCTAGATTTACTAAAACGATTTACTGAAATGCATTCACACTGAGGATGTGTCTTGACATCTGTGCAGCTTAGTTTCATAATTGCAAAGTACTCACTGTGAACAATGTAGTATATGAGGGGCTATAAGAAGATTAAAAATAACATCAGAAAAATTCGTGGCTAATCCACCAGTCTCAATGTGTGCACAAAACTTGTGGCAGAAAATGATATAAATTATTTTGAATGAATTATAAAAGTGACCATCAGTCTGCATGGGGAAATCTTTACACTCTTGAAGCAATCCACTTATATATAGTCTTTCTCTCTGGTACTGTACATCCTTACTAACCTTAGCTCTAATTTTAAAGTACTACTATATATAATTAAGAAGACATGTTGTAGTTCCCTGCTCCTCTCTTTTGACAAAACTGAGTTTTGTTGTGTGGGTACCATCAACAACCACAGATGATGCGCTTCTCATATTCATCACCCGCTATTGTCTTCTTCCCTTTCTTTTTCCTCTTTCTTATTTTACATGATACCTATAGATTCATCTTATGCTAGACACCTTAGAATGTCTCTCTAATGAAAATAAAGTTCTCAAGCACGAATTAGAAATTTAGATTTTTACTATTTTTCCCTTATCGAAGCAGTTTCTTGGACTCTCCTAATTTAACTACTGGATATTTATAAGCTGAGGATTCACTTAGAATAGCAATAAGTGATTCAAGTTCTTTAAAGAAAATGACTACACCATTGGTTATACTATGCCATTGCACTTGGCTAACAGTATAACTTCCGTAATTCAACAGAAGTCAGGAACTTAACAAAAAGAATCTATTACATCTCAACTTCCTACCTAGTTAAATATGCTGTTAACATAGATCAATTAAAAAAACAAACAAACATTTATTTGAGACACTGTAATCATGGATTTAAGAGCATGTCTAAATAGTTTGAACCTTTAATTAGTTCTTAACGTAGGACCAGAGCTATCTCTTGCTTAAATTAAATTTTCAGAAGAAAAATACATTTATAAACGTGCTTTCTATAGAAACAGCATTCCATTTAAAACAATACCAATTTCCTAAAAGTAAAACACTAAAAGAATCAGCCACGAGAACACAGACGTGTATTCCCTTCTCTTCTGGATTTAAAGGCTGATCTTTATATTTCTAAGAACAAGCACTGTGGCTCCTAAGGGTGACAATGAAGATAGGGAAGGAGATGTTAAGGGACAATTTCTTGGTAATAGGGTCCTCTAGGGTAGAGAACATGTACAATTATGAAGAATAAATGCATTACTATAAAATAGGAAGGAGAAAACCTTACCCGAATCCAGAAAGTAAGCGACAGAAGAGAAAGAAGCCATAACCTTGAACAAATGAAGAAAGGAAGGCAAAGAATCCGTTGACAGACATGCAAATCAGAAGAGACTGTTTCCTTCCCACTTTGTCTGCCAGTCCTCCCCAGAAGAACGCCCCCACCATCATCCCGAGGTACACTATGCTGCCTGCAACACACAGAAAACAAAGAAACACATAAGAGATTGAGAGTAAACGACACATGTAACAGCAAATAAACAAGGGACAAAATACATTCCAGCATTTTGCATGGGGAAATTTTTCCTTAAAAATATACCCTTTAGGACTCAAAAATCAGCTTTCAAGTTGGAAAGTAAGCTCTGTGGGCTACCTTTTGCTGCCACGACCAATGGCAAAAGCGAAAGACAAAACGATCATGTTCTCACCAGCCTCATGGTAACGGGTAGGTATAAAGAGTCCCCACACAGAATAATCCTGGAATTTGATTCATGGTCATGTCACCTTTGGTTTGAATGCCATGCTTAGCACCATGACAAGGGCAAGATGGAACAAGGGGTCTCATGTCAAAGCAGATTCTCCAATTTGCTTGAAATCTCTTTCTGTAGCAAATGACCTGGGCTAAGGTTAGGCCCTTAGGGATCTTCTAGAGGATTCCATGGGTTCTTTCTCTCTAGTCCCTTCTGAAAGCCCTGGCCCTTTCTTGGGAAGGAAAACAGTTAGGGAAGGTGAGTTTAGAAATTACAAGAATTAATCTTAAAATAGGCTCAATCTCTGCTCACAAGAGAAAACTTTTTCTTGGAGTCAGGAGTTTAAGGAGCCTGAGGAGAAGGGATATAGCTGTCAGTCATTTGGGAACTTAACATGGTTGGCTTTGCTTCTAAAAGGGAAACAAACGGAAAATCAAGAGTTAGATAGCTGCCCCTCTTGCGTCACTGTGAGTATACACTTGAATTTTCTAATTTACTTGCTTCTAAAAAACCAGGTCCCTAGAAGCTCTGCCCAGAATCTGTCTCAGGAGGAAATAACGTTAGATATGGCAGATGTTACTCCAGGGAGGTTTCTAACAGGGTGTGCAATGTCTGGAGGAAATGGCATAGTTAGTAATGAAAGTTTGTTATATCTGGATGTGGTGTTAAATAAGCTGCTACATCTTTCATCCATTTCTGCTTTCCCTTGCTTTAGCAAAGCACCATTTGAACAGTCCCTTTTCAAAAGCGCATTCAAGATATCCAGAAGCATCTAAGTAAGAAGCTTAAAAAAAAAAAAAATCCCACTAATTTATTTATTGCTTTAGACTAGTTTGGGAAATACTCTTTTTAAACATTCACCCCAAATATGTTTGCTTGACACACAGTTAATGGATCAACATGAGACCAAGAAGGAAGACATTTGGCAAAGTCTGGTGATCCTCACATCAATGACATGCAAATGGTGCTTTGCAGATAGATAATCCAGTGCAGACAGCTACAATGAATCAGTGAATGACCAGTGTTGGAGCAATTTGTACAATTAGACAAAATAAAAGCTGTCTTTATTCAGACTGGGGTATTGCAAAGAGGTGCTGGTCATCCTTGCCTGAGTGCAGATGGCGTATTTTACTCTGTACTACGGGGCTGACTACATACCGTGCTTCTCAATAAACAGATTACTCATATTATGAGGCCCGATGCATGTCTAAAGACATTTCAAAGACTGTATCAGCACAAGACAAAGGAATTCCAAAAGCAAACAGATTCACTTGGAGAAATGCATGTGCAGCATATCTCTTATTTACCGCAATAAGAAGCTCAAGTTTGCCACTTGTGTCTTTCAGAATAATCAGTTGCTAAACTTGTTCATAATAATGTATGTATCTTTAAGTATCTGTATCTGTAATCTGAAAACATGGGAGTCTATCTTGGAGCTCCAGGAACAAAAAATGGTCCCTAGCACTTGCTGAACCATTACCAGTTCTAAGTGTTTGTGTGAATTATCTTATTTAATCCTAATGACAACGCTTGGAGGTTAATACCATGAAAGCCCAGTTCGCTGGTGAGGGAACTGAGGCACAGAGAAGTTAATGATTTGACCACAGAAAAGTGAGTGGTGACTACATCCCAGTTTGTCAGCAGTTCTTTGTATAATGTGGATCCTGGCTGTCCTCCTGTGAAAACATCCCAGTTTGTCCAAGCTGCTGTATGCGGGTGCCGTCTAGAACTGGAAGTAGTACATCAAATGTCTCTGAGGTGCCTTCTCTCCGGGCACTATACTCACAGAGTTAGTTAAGTCTGGAGTAGCAGAAAATGATAGACAGGAGCTAGGGGAAAATGCTGCTTCATTCTACCCTGACATAGGACAAGAGGTGCACTACTCCTTCTAAAACGTTCCAAATGGGCGCATTAGTAACCCTCAGTTGGGGAAAGGGCTA
>NW_011889043.1:1762577-1776888 GCF_000151845.1 Pteropus vampyrus
GGCAGGAGGTGGCTACTAATTGTGACTGTGGGCTCTGAGAAAGTTTCGGTAAGGAGGAAATACCTGAGCAGATTCTGAAGGATAAGGAAGATTTCAAGATGGAATTAACTTCCTCCACAACTGACAGATTAAGAAAAAAATAATGTAGTATTAAGCTGTGGTTCTACTTGGGTTAAAAATATGTTTCAGATCTAAAGATAATAATCTTTTGTGCCTATGTTGGATTATTATTGGTGATTAGACTGTTCCACTGAGCATGCTATGAACAGAATTAAGCCTACCCAGGAGCTTATTTGAGACAAACAACACAATTAGAAGGGTCATTGATTGATCATGTGATCTAATTAAATTCAAACCTTTCAATGTTAGAGAAGGCACAAGGTGAATAAAACTGGAAACACTCTGAATTGTCAGAAGACAAACTGTACTTCCTGCCTTGTTTGTTGTATATTTTCATGTAGTCTTCACAACGTTATGATGGGAGTCCTTGAAAACTCAGAGCAAAGATGTGTTCTTGATATAGACCATCGTTCTTAGCTTTCCACTCTTCATGATGCTAATGGTCAGAATTAAAAGGTATTTTAGTTCAAAGTCCCTTATTTTACATGTGGAAAAACTGAGGCTGTGAGAAGCCAGTATTTTAAATCAGGTCTTCCAGATCCTTGCTCCTCAGAGTATGACCCCTGGACTAACAGCACAGGCACACTGGGGGAACTTGCTAGAAATGCTCTAAGGCTCTACTCTGGCCCTACAGACTCAGAATCTGCATTGGAACAAGATCCCCACACGATCTGGGTGCACTCAGATTTTAAAGCACTTTTAGGCTGGTGTGCTTTCCATTATAACACATAATCTATGTTTTGTTTTTGTTTTCTACTTAAAGTTTGTATTTGTCTAATACATATTTGAAAGGAGAAGATGCGGGCTCCAGAATGTTAATGCCAACAACACAGAATGAGCAAGATCTCCCTCCAAAGGGCAAGCAGCAACTCCAGGCCCCTCCTAGGACCTGCCTCCCTCAGGACTAGAGGCAGGCCTCCCATGTTGAGAGGCCAGGCTATGATTCCTGGATCCCTTCATGAATCTAATGAAGATTTCATTTTAGCTAGGCTTTCAGGATGTTGAAGCTGACCTGAGAAATAAACACAGTCTGAGGCTCACTCTACTCTTCCCCACAGCTGGGCTCAGGCCATTCTTGGCAGCCTAGCCTCTTGCCTTTCAGAAGATAAAAGGGGCCTCAAGCATGACTTCCCCATTAAGGTATTTCTAACACGGGGGCTGATTCCATTTTATTTAATCATACCCTCATTTCTCCTGACAAATATTATATTTCCATTTCTGTCTCTTTGCTAAGCTGCTTTAGATTCTTTCTGACAATCCCTAAGGGGCCACATCTTTTCCCCCAGCACCATTTTAAACCACATTTAAACTGAACAGAACATTTTAAGAAATGGTCTATATAATGTTTTTCTCATAGCGATTTTTAGCCTGTAAGTTTTAAAAAATTATTTTGAGTACTTCAGTTATCCATGGATAATGTATTACTCTATAGTTCACTGCACTATTTATTCACAAATTGATTTTCAGTGAAAAACATTTTGTGCTGGTATTTTAAATTCAATGATAAATAAATAACGTCCACGAGGCGATGATTGCACTCACCTTTTATAAGGGGTTTTCTTAGGTTAAAAGAAATTATAAGTCAAAGTAAAAAAAACATAAATCTTTAAGAATAACAATAACTGTTCTGGAAATGGTTTTTGAAATGAATAATATCATACAATCTATTGTAGTCACAGAATTAAGAAAAAACACTTTATTGCCTAAATTGTGCTCATTACTTTTTAGATATTACTCTTTACACAAGAAGCAGCTGCATTTATCTTCCCAAAGGTAGGGTTTTCTCCCACAAACTTGAGTTATACCAACAGTAGAAGCCCATTTAGCCAATTTTTAACCAACTCAATGGATTAACCAACCCATCCACAAACACAGAAAACTACTTCTTTGAACTTTCTCCTTGAACTCACCATCTTCCTTCTGCTTCCACTAGCAGCACTGTAGGCTTACTGTATTTACACTCGACTTGTTTATGTCAGTTCTGCGTGTTATTAATTATGTATTTCATTTAACATCAATTACATGAATAATGAAATATGAGTATGAAAGGAACTGGAGCTACTTCTATAAAAACTAACTTAAGAAAGATGTGGGGAAGACTACATGCTAAAGGAAATTATTGTTATTAAATAAATGTGATTAATACAACTCTAAACTGAAAAAGTTCACAAAATTGAAAGATTCTGTGCTCAGATTGAGACATCCATGTCTTTAAGCCCTCACTCCACTTTGAAAAAATTAAAAATGAAAATCAAAGCCACATAATGGCTATGGTATTACAAGAAAAACAATGGGGCACTTCAGCTTGAAAATCTCTGCTCAGATAAAAGTCTTTGCTTCTGCATCCAAAGATGGTCAAATAAATGTATGCTTGTATATTTAAAACACAATATTTAAGTACATATATGTATTAGATATTTTCCTGCTTTTACCAACTGTACTATTACCTTTTTTTTTTTTTAACCAACCGACCAATTACCACTCCAGATTTAATTAGAAGGGGTTTCTAGATAATGGTGTTGGTCAGCACTGCAAAGCTGGCCAAGTCTTTGTGTTCTGTCTGGGGGGTGGGGTGGGGTGGGGAGTAAGATGAGGGAGGGGAATCTCTCTTCCTTGCTGCCCCCAGAATGGGTGACTATGAATATGGCCATCCTTCAGCCAGACCCCACTGCAGTCCATAAAAGGCTGATTCCAGGGAACACTATCTGTCCCCAGCTGCCCCTGCACCTAGCCAACGCAAATAAGGCTGCAGCATCTCCCTCTGTATCGACAATATACTGTTTCTCTTCACCACTGGTTTCAAATTCTGTGCTTGAATTTTTAGAAATGATCACACAAAATCTCAAGTTCAGTACTTGCTCTATGGGAATTCTTTCACTGAATATGCTGAAAAGTGGACCCATTACGAAAGCAATGGGGGTCGAGGTCGGGGAAGAAAGAGAACTGGCTTTCGTTGTTGTTGTTGTTTCATAACCAAGTGCAACACCCTTCGTCTTCATCCCACGACCGTTGATCACTCTGAACTTCAAGGTCAGGCAACAAATAGTTAAGAGCCCAGGCTTCTGAAACGCACGGCCTAGATCTGAATTTTTGTTCCACCATCTACTAGCTGTTCAGTCCTGGGTAAATTACTTAATTTCTTTGTGCCTTAATTTTCTCCTCTGTATAATGGGATCAAAAATAGGACCTACCTCAGAGGGTTTTTGAAGTATTAAGTGGGATAAAGCATTTAGCACTCTTTATCTGTAAAACACAGTTATTCAGTACAAAACAACAGCTAATGTAACTAGTGTGAGGGAAAGAAAAAAAAGAACAAAATGGCGATGAAAAGACAACAGGAAGAAAGGGAGTGGCCTTTAGAATAGTGTAGAAAGTGAAATTACAGCTTTTGCCTTCCCTCAGCTCAACTTCTGAAAAGAAATCACCTGAAACAACATTGGAAAAGTAATCTAATTTTTTAAATCTCAGAGACTTATTGTTTTGCAACTTGAAACTATTTAAATAATCGATAGACTTCTCCTAAAGCCGACCCTTCACTTTTTCCAATTTCTATTTTTAGTAGCCACAGGTAAGTGCCATTATGTGTTCAAATACATCTATGGACTTTCACAAAATCAAAATAAAGAAAGTAATAATATCAAAGGCATATGTACAAATGAAAAAAAAGAAAACCTTTCTAATTTGCAATGGAGAATATCTGCAACAAAAGTCAGCTCACCTTTGCTAGAAAGAACTGTAAATATCAGATGCAGTCTACAGAACATCTCTGACTGTTACATTTGGAAAGTCTGACATTTAAGTTCATTGGTCCAGGCAGAGACTGATGCATCTGCTTGCATAAGCAGGTAATACCATATCAAGCGACATCACTACTTGTTACCTAAGTGCTCCTGGGCGCTAAACAGCCTGTGAAAGCCCAAAGACACTTTCACTGAATCCAGTGAGCCAACTGCAGAAGAAGAGTTCCAATAAGGAAGCCCAATCTATCCTCTATATCTTTTCTCAAATGACTAGTATACAGCATGTCCACTGGATAGGGGAAGAGATATTAAAATATTTTCTGCATGTGTGGCTCTGCAGCTCACAATTACAGCTCACTTGGTGTTCAAAACAATAAAGAAAAGAAGTATTAGGAATCAAGAGCATTGTAGTGAGTCACATTATGGTGTGCTATGGATATCACATATCGGTTCCACACCAATGGGATCCCTGTCTCTGCAAACTTCCCCCACTCCAAGGCCTGTGCTGTGGGAGACAGGTGGTAATTGACTGAACCCTTTTCCAATAACCCCAATCACTGACCTACAAATAAAGCGGATGGTCATTAATTCCACAGCTCTTGTTGAGCTCCTGCTGTAAGCCAGGCATTTTGCAAGGTATGAGGAAAGGGGATGGGGAAGAAGGGCATGGAGCAGTGGGAAGAAGTCCAGAAACATGGAACAGTCGTGGCCTTTACTCCCAAGCAGCTCACAGCCTGGTGCAGTGGTTTCAGTCAATAGCTGCACAGCAGAGTCACCGGGGGAGCTTTAAGAACAAGAACACTAATACCTCAGCTGCACCTCCAGATGTTCTGTATTTAAGGTAGGACTTAAGCAACAGGACTTTTAAAAACTTCCCAAATGATTCTAATATGAACCTGGGGCTTTAAACCTTTGGTTTCCTGGGAGATCAAAAATAGGCAAATCACCACCACCACCACCACCACTAAATAAAACACATGATATATAATTAAGGTGAGTACATTTTGCTTAAGAAGAAAAAAGAAAGGAGTGACTTAATTAGTTCCAGGGAATTCTGAGAAGCTTCCCATAGAAGATAACAGTGGGTCATACTGAGTTTTAAACAATGAGTAAGAATTCTCCATAAAAGGGGAAAGTTCCAAGGGCAAAAAGAAGATCAAGTTCACAGGTTTGGAGTTGTGTCAGAGCACAGCACACCAAGGGGACTCTAGGTTGTTCAGTATGGGTGGAATATTAGTTCTTCTGCAGAGGTGAGAGCAGCAAAAGTTGAGGCTGGAAGACAAGTTGGAGTCAACCCAAAGAGTTGTCCTTTGTCCTTTGGTAATCTAAAAATAAGCCTGGACATTATCCATACCTGAGAAGTTCATTTTGGCAACTATGTGAAGGATAAACTGCAGGGATTGAAGACTGAGGAGGGGATGGGAAGGAGAGAGCCTGGACCACACCAAGCGATTGAGGCCCGAGGTGCTTGGAGCACAAAATTTAAGGAAGTGCTCACTCTTAGGTGCCAACTCTGCACTTGCCTGACCCTGAGAGTGGGCGCTTCCTTAAACTTTGTGCACTAGGTACCTCACTCTCCTCACCCTAGTCCTGACCCTGGGTGGGGGTGGGGGACAGCTGATAATGTAAATTTGTACAGCCACCTTGAAAAACAGTATGGAGGTACCTCAAAAAATTAAGAATAGAGATACTATATGACTCAGCAATCCCTCTTCTGGGTATCTACCAGAAAAATTTTGAGAACATTTATTTGTAGCCACTCTAGCCTCTAAGGGGAGCCAAAGTTCTCCCTCATTTCACCCAACAAAGAAGAGTCCTCAGTCAACAAAATGGAAACTTTGAAGACTTAAAAATAAGGCCAGATTAGTTAAGGTGGAATCATTTCTTCTCCATGGAGTGTTTTCTCTTGCATCATCTTCAGCTCCCACACCCCTTATTTGAACATTATAAATATATATTTACCCCTATGTTCATTCCAGCATTATTCATGGCAGCTAAGACATGGAAACAATGTAAGTGCCCTTCGATGAATGATTAGATAAAGATGTGGTACATATATACAATGCAATACTACTCAGCCATAAGAAAGGATGAAATACTGCCATTTGCGACCACATGGATGGATCTTGAGAGTATCACGTTAAGTGAAATAAGGCAGATGCGAAAGGACACAAATCATATGATTTCACTCATATGTGATATGTAAAATAGAAAGCAACAAACAAACAAACAAAACAATCAAACTCATAGACACAGACAACAGAATGGTGGTAACCAGAGGCGAAGGGAGTGGAGGGGGAGGATGGAGAGGGTTAAGGGGGTCAAATAGATGGTAATGGAGGGAGACTGGACTTTGTGTGGTGAGCACACAATGCAATATACAGATGATGCATTATAGAATTGTACACTTGAAACTTATAAAATGTTATTAACCAACGTCACCCCAAAAATTTAAAAAAAAAAAAAAGACCTGCTAAAGGAATATCACTGAGAAGTAGCCCAGGAAAGGAATAATGGCAGCCTGACTCAAGGCAGAAGTAGCGGGCTTGGAAGAGTGACAAGGCTGGAGATATTTTTCTTAGTCAGAATCCACAGTTCCTGTAAACTGAGCGATTAGGCAAGGAAGAGTGAAAACTGACACTGAGGATTCTGGCTTGGGATAAGTTGTGATAAAATTAAGAGAGAGAGAGAATAAAAGAGGGGGCAGGTCTGACAGGGCCAATGTCATAAACAAGTAAGGAAGATGTTTGGATCAGGCCACAATGGGACAGCACAGACACTACATGCAGATCAATAAGGCAATGATCTATATAGCTGATCATCAGGAAATGCTTCATGAAAGAAGCAAGGCTTTAGTTGAGTGTCAAAACAAACAAACAAAGAAACAAACACCAAAAAACAAGGAGAATATAAAGAAAAGGATGGATGGGCAGGCAGAATGGCATTTTCTCTTATTCTCAGACCTATATATAACAGTCCCGGAAAGGCCTGGAGTGGGAGAGAGCGCGAGAAGGTTGAGAAGGTTAGAAGGGTAGGAGCCTGGGTAGGGTGGCTGGGTTGGTTGTATAGAGAAGTACAATTAAGGTAGATAAGAGAAAATTCTTAAATAACAAGCTAAAAATTTTAAATTAATTTCATAGACAATGGGAAGCCACTGATGGGTTCCTGAGTGGGGAATTAACGTAAGCAAAGTCCTGTGCAAAAAGACCAGGTCGCTTTAGTGCAGGATCAGCAAACCTTTTCTATAAAAGGCCAGACTAAATAGTTTAGACTTTTTAGGTTATAGGTGCTGTTGCAACTACCTCATTCTGCTGCTGCAGCATGAAAGCAGCCATAGGCCATATGTAAGCTAACCCACATGGCTGTGCTCCAATAAAACTATTTTAAAAAGAGGGGGACAGTTGGATTTGGCCTGTAGGCTGGAGTGGGCAGACTCCTGCTTTGAGGAAAAGTTTGCCTGCAGCAGTGCTGAGGGCAGGTATGTAGTGACAGAGCAGGAGAGTGGGAGTCCCCGAGAGGCGATATAAAGCTTAACCCCGAGGCTGGGGTGCAGAAGAGAGAAAACAAGCTTGGGAAGGGGCAGCATCGCAGAGCAGTTTAGAGGCTTGTGAAATATGGGATTTCTCTGCAAGGATGAATGAATAGGAGAACAAAGACCCAAGGATCAACTCTGGAGAAAGAGCCACTTTTAGAGAAGGAAAAAAAGTCAGAGATAAGAGACTGTGGGCAAAGAAATAAGAAGAGGGTCTAGATAGAGAGGCGGACACTCAGAAGAAAAGAAAACAGGAAAGGCTGCTCAACAGTGCCAGGAACTCCGAGCAGACCTTCGGGCTTGTCTTGGAAGAGGTCGCCAGTGGTCTCTGAAGGGGCAACTTGGTACAGCACTCATGTTGAAATCAGAGAGCAGGAGACGAAAGCAGAGTGGCAGTGAGGAAATGAAAGCAGGGCGTGTTGCTAAGTACAACTGCAATTCGCAGGAGCAAAGGGGAGCAATGTCATTGGCTGAAAGAAAAACTGGAACAAATGGTAGAGCAGTGAAAACAGAAGAGGAACATTAAGCATATTAACATGAACATGAGTGCCCTCGAACCACAGCCACAAATACAACGGAGCACAGCAAAAGGGCTCTGCTACCAAGAGAGGGAGCAATTTTGGAAGAACGGTGCTACGTGTGTCTTATTTCCAGAAAATGATGAAAAACAGGCTTGTGAGAAGTTTACTAATTGCCTCAAGTTTAAGCATACTTGCAAGTAATGATAGGATGTTTTTTTAGAGAAGTCTCTTTTATATCAGCTCAGTGAACAAATAAAGCATAAAAATCTAAAGGGAATTGGTATTTTAGAGGAGCAGAACAAGAAAATAATCTTTGAACAATGTCCATATTATATCTTTTGATATTTTAAACAACAGAAAGATCTGGAGGGGGAGGATTTTAATGGCTTAACTCGGGCCATTTCCAGACACTGGTGACATGACTGTGTGAGGATGGAAAGAAAGAGGTCTGAAATTTGTCTATGGCCATACCATCCTGAACGCGCCCAATCTCGTCTGAAAATGGACTCAAAGATCACATTGTGCTTGATTGATATTGATTGGAAAATGATTACACAAGTCCTCCGAGACTCTTTTCTTGGAAAACTACATGTAAGGCTTTTTGTTGCTGTTTTTTTTTTTTTTTTTTAAGTTTAGGTGGTAGATACCACAATAAAAAACAGATTAGATAATAAGATTCCAGTTAAATATCTAAAAGGAAAATTCAGTAGTCCATTTCTGATGCTCCTACATGACCTTTTTTTCCCCTAAATAGGCAGATACCTAAGCTGCCAGACCAGAGCCATGCGTGAGTAAATACCAGAATTGGCCTTGGACTAATGGATATTGGTCCTAATCGATTACTGCTGACGAAGCCAAGGCAGGGCAGCACTTCTTGACACTTTAGATTTATTTTGTCATTAGTGATGAAACATCATCCAAGGGTTCTTCAATCCCAAACTGTCAGGAGTACTCTTAGGTATTTCAGGGAAGGTCACCCAATACTCAGGTGTTGACCCACAGTAGTGAAGCTGTTATTTAGTGGCTGATTATCTTTATTATGATTATAAATGATTTGTGCCTAGCATGAGCAGTTAGCCATCTGCTTCTCACATTAGGAAGGAAAAAATGTGATCACTTCGAGAAAAAAGTAGAAATTTCAATCGATTATATTATGGCTCAAAAACAAAACAAAAGAATATTGAATCTACTTTGTTTTCTCTTCTAAAACCTAAGACAAGGCATGTTAAAAATCAGCTCACCCAAAAATCTCCTGATGTACCTTAAATACACAATAGTCATTTTTATCTTTGAACCCTTATCCAATTAACCTTACCTGAAGTATCTTCCTCCTGTCTTTCATCTAAATCCTCTACCTTGAACTTCACTTCCACATTCTTTGTGAAGTTATCCTAGACTACTCTAGTTTTCATGGGCAACTTCTACATAATTTCTACATATTCTCACCCACATTCTGACTTATTATTTGCCAGTCTTATCTGTACAACTGATTTACAATTTGACCCCTTATTCTGAAACGTATTCTGAAACTCCATGAGACTCTGAGATTCTGTGAGACTATGTTTTAAATAAACAGTAAGATCTAGCTAATTTAATTTGAATTTAACTTAGTAGGTTTCACTCAAACCCTAGAGTCTATAACATATAACTATGCGATTGATGAAACTAATGTGAATCTAAAATTTAGATCATAAAATCTTGAGTGTCCCAAGAAAGTCTGATAAATAGCATACTTGAGAACTTTTGTCTAGAAAAGTGATTCCCAAATGCACATTTACAGAATAGACTTCATGAGAAAGTTTTCTTAGCCTATAGTAAAATGAGAAAAACAAAGAATATACCTTTTTTCATAAAAGTACATTTATTCAATTTAAAGGAAGTTTCTTTATTCTAAGGACACGTCCTTCCTATTTTTTGATGTGAATATGCCTTTTGTTTTATGAAATGGTAGTGAATATAAAGAGTCATGTGTGTATTGTTGCAATTATTATTTTTAAGTGTTTTTCCTTAGTAAAATTAAAAAAAAAATGGCTTCCCTATGCCAATCCTCCTCATTTAAAAAAAAAATTGGACTTTAAAATCAAGAGGTGGGATTTTGTGTCCTTTATATACTGGGAGTCACTAGTATGAAACTCTAAATGTTGGGAATAATATCTTAGAAATACCACATTCTGAAAAAGGCCAAGGAAGGAAATTTCCTAAATTATGGTCATAAAATAAATGTCTAACATGTAAGAGGATAAAGATGTCTCCTTTGGGCATCTGTGATGATAATACAACGTGGCTGCAAGTTCTTTGGCATTCTTTCCATGTTGTCTCTTCTTGATTCTGGGCAACCGTTTGACCAAAAGAATATGACAGACATGATGTTAGGTGACTTCCAAGATTGAGTTGCAAAGGACCATGTAGTTCCATTTTGCTCACTAGAACACTTGCTGTAGGGTCCTTGAGCTACCATCTAAGAAGTCTGTCCACCCTGAGAATGCCATGCTGGAGGGGTCACAGGTAGGCCTGTCCTCAACAGTCCCTGCTGAGTCCAGTCCTTCAGCAACCCCTGCCAAAGTGTCAGCCATGTCGGACCCCCTAGAACAGTCTGTCTACCAGCTAAACACCACTGAGTGATCTCTGCTGGCACCGTGGAAAACGGAAGGATCACCCAGCCAAACCCTGTCTAAATGTCTAACTCACAAAATGTGCTTTATAAAAAAATGGGTATTGTTTAAATCCACTAAGTTTTGGGGTAGCGTGTTACACAATAACACATATCTGGAATAGCATATTCCCTAAACACTTCTAAAAACATTTAATTCACTGGGATACCCAGACTACAAGGAATATAGTATTAAGAATCATATATATTTCTTCACTTTCAGATTTAAGGAAGGTCAAATGGTTTAATTTCCTTTAGTACTGGAAATCATTTCAAAAGAAGAGCATAATAAGCAAACCCATTAAAGTATTCCCCTTGCCCCCCTATAATTCCAGCTGTAAACTAAACAGTGAGTGGGGGGCCAGAAATAAAGCCAGAAAGCACTCCCTCTGGCTCCTGTCAAGTCTTTTTCCAGGAAATCCCAGGTAAATTTGCTTGGGATTTTGTTTTGTTTTAATGGGTGGGTTTTCTACATGGAGGGAAGAGAGGAATTAAGTAAATGGGAGCAGGACTGAGGCTTTCCTGGGATCGTGGTGGCAGTGGGTGACTTGGTTTTAAGACGGGAGACTCGATCGTTACTGCAAGGGGAAGAAACATTTAGAGGGAGCGCTTTTTCCTCAACAAAATATATTAATTAGCACAAGGACATAAATTCTGTGTGCTCTGGAGCATGGCAACTGCAATGTGGCTGATTAATAAAGCTTGGAGGCAGGATGAAACTGAACTGCAATTCTTGAGAAACTGGTTTTCTCTGAACAACCACTCTCCCCCAAGCTGAAAGCCTCTAGGACCCTCCCATCTTTCCCATCTTGAGTCTCCACAGTGGGGTAAATCAGTGGTCATTTAAATCTCACAGCACAGATTAGACTAAATATGTTAAACTCTGACTCACTTTATTTTTTGGTGGGGAGTGATGTTGGTCAAGAAGAGAACACAATGCACACAGGGATGTCACAAATAACAAACTGCTCTTTGGGGCCAGGCTGTAGCTTCACAGCTGTGCGTGTAGATAAGCAGAGCAGTGTCACGTGTAGGGATCAGAGTGCTTTGTGCTATATTCATGTTCTCATTCACACTCTAGGACGACATCACATCATCACTCGCCCACCTGTGACCCATCCCATCCCAATGGAGAGATGCTGACAGAGGCGCAGGGTGGGTGCTGTGGGACAAATCTGACAGGTTTGACTTGCTTTTATTACTGATTTCAGCACTGCCTTTCTCAGCGGTCCATATGTTGACTTTTCCAAAGACAATCTGACTCTTTAAACCTCTAGGTTGTATGGCCAGTTCTCATTTCGAAACTTCCAGTTTCTAGATCTTATGTTTTAATTGGTTAGCAGTTTAAAATACAATTACAGACAATTTTTCTAAAGTTGTGTGCACTCAAGATTAGTGTTAAGAGTATCTCATCAGCAAATCAAGTCTCACACATAAAATTGTCTAGAATGTGGGGAAAATGTAACACTAACCTTTCTGTGTTAGATCCAACATTTTTCCCGTACTTCAACCATTATAACTGTCACTAATGTCTAAACATTCACAATTATATTGTGTCAGTTTTTCTTTTTACTTAAAACTGTATTGATCCTCCTACTTTAAAGGATAAATTCTCTTTTTAAGTTAATTATATCCAATCCCTGGGTCATGTGAGTAAAATCTAGTCGTCGTCAAATTTCCTATTGTTTTATAACAAAGAATGACAAGAGATTACGATTTGTGTTTTAGGTACCTAATTGTTGTTGGCAAACTCTAGCCTCTAAGGGGAGCCAAAGTTCCCCCTCATTTCACCCAGCAAAGAAGAGTTCTCAGTCAACAAAATGGAAACTTTGAAGACTTAAAAATAAGGCCAGAGTAGTTAAGTGGAACCATTTCTTCTCCATGGAGTGTTTTCTCTTGCATCATCTTCGGCTCCCACATCCCTTCAATTCTCCTCTCTCCCTCAAGAGCTGTGAGATTCTACCCTGCTTGAAAGCTAAGAAGCTAGCCTACCAGTTTCACATATGCAGATAGAAGATAGGAGGCAACTGGCTCTCCGACGAAGGGCACTCACACTCACAGTAACCATAACCACCTGATATCAGCATTTGGCATTTGTGCCGACCAGCAGGGAAGGCGGCAGGAAGCTCTAGCCTGCTCTAGCCTGGTGTTACGCTACAGGAAGAGGAGCCAGCTCTTCAGGGTAGGAGACCACACCCGACTTTGGAGACAGTCTCACCTAGTAACCGAGAGTGTACAGGTCTATAGCAGAAGTCGACAAACTATGTTTTTGTATAGCTGAGAATGGTGAGCTCGGAATAGTTTTTCACATTTTAAAAGGGTTACAACAAAGAATATGTGACAGGGACCATAAGTGGCCCAAAAAGCCTGAAGTATTTACAATCTGATCCTTCATAGAAAAAGTTTGGTGGGTCCTGGTCTATAGCATTCTCTGTGCTCGGGGGCCTATGTAGGGGGAAGGGGTGGCAGTAGAGCAAACAGAGGATTCAGGGTCCCTCTTCCCAACCCCCTCTCTATCAGACCCCCAAATGGCAACCCTCATAGAACAAGTACATTATGAGATTATCTTGCTCTTTCATCATTACCTGCCATCCATAAACACTAGAGGCAGGTAGGTATCATAAGATAGGGCTGAGATGAGGGCTGATTGTCCCACCAGCATTTTTGTGGGCAAAGGTTTTTTGACTAGCATCCTTCTTGTGCAGTTAATTTCTAACAGCCCCCATCCAGCCCTCTAGAAGAGATCCCTGACTCTCTTTTGGGAAACCACTTCTTTCCTACCAACCACAATATTTCTTTACAAATCAACACCACTATTCCACCAGTACAGTTTTCATAAGCAGCCAAATTATTTTGCTACCTAGCAAGCTGATTCTCCAAGTGCCACCTTTCCCAAGCCCCTCAAATTCCATGTATTTTTGTTGCTAGGACTGGTTTCCAAGCAGCATCAAGAGTGTCTGGTAGCCTGGTTAATTGGTCCCATGTAAAAGAACTAGTTAACAACATCATTATCACAAAACTTCAGTTGTCACAGGTTTTACCCAAACTTTTGCTAATCTGGTAACAGTTGGATGCAGTTGATGGATTCTCCTGAAGACTTATCAGTTTTGTTCTATCTTCTTTGATCCAGTAGTTCTCTCAGCTTCAGAAACAAAATCCTAATTGACAAGCCTGAGATAAAATACACCTACTTAAGCCTTTGTAATACCCCAAATTCCTAATTTTTCACTACCCTGCCACCGTTTTCTGCCATAACTAAGAAGGTATCTCTGAATATTATGTCATGTTTAGATGCTAAGTACAGTGTACTAGTCACAGCGATCTGAGCCAACCTTGTCACACCAGTAAATTCAAATGACAGCCATTACATTGCCACAGTGATTCTGGGGGTTCACATGCTTTTAAACGGAATCACTAGCCAAATCTCATGAACTATTAACCATCCAATGTTGATGGATTAGTTCATTTTTAACATATATTCAGCATTCTCCCCCAAAGGGTTTGAGAGGACAATTGTCCATTCTTCATCTATTTTGTTCAATACAATTTATTTTATGCTTTTATTATGTTTTTCTTTCATGCCCAGTTAGTAGAATTGCCTGACACGGGAACCCAGTTAGGTCAGCAATACTTTAAATAACATTTCATTAATTAATAGTGAAAAATAGAGAGAGGCTCGCTAGAGTACTTACCACAGCACCAAGTTAGTTCCTCGAGATTGATGTTATACCAGAAGAATTAATTAAGC
>NW_011889043.1:1778331-1785845 GCF_000151845.1 Pteropus vampyrus
TACTTCTTTCCTCTTCTCTGCCTGTAAAAAGGCTTTGGAATTTGAGCGGAATCCACATTGCAGGGATGTGGAATACTGCCATGTCATTATGTGTGGGCCAATTGATAGGAATTTCCTTCACTTTGAAAAAACACCTAAAACTCTTACCCATGAGAGTATTCAAACCCTGACACCTTATCTTCATTTCTACTCTGGGTGTGATATTGACACAAGATACCTTGGGGCAAAAACAATATTAGGAGCCTCAGGGAGAATAGTAAGTAGTTTTGAGGCCCTGGGGTTAACCAGGGACAGGTGGAGGAGACATTAGGTACTTATTAACCCCCATCTTTCTTTCTGGCCACACCCAGTTCCAGACTGTGCGCTTGATCTTGGCACATCTCTGCTGCAGCTCTGGGCTTGGCAGCATAGCCCTATGCCTCTTACTCTGGGTCTTGATTTCTACCTCAGTCCATCCTGCTGCTTCTCTTCCTGCCCCTTAGCCTCACCTCATTGTCTCCCAGTTTCTGAATCTACTAGGTGATTGGCTTGATCTTTATGACTTTGGTCTTAGTCTAACAAAAACCAAACAATAAACCTGAGTTCAACAGGTACTAGTCATACTACTCAGAAATAAATAGGAACAAATAGGATCAGTATATGCAATCACTGATGGATGTCAAGGGCATTATGCTGAGTGGAGAGAAAAAAGCCAGTCTCAAAAGGCTATAAACTATATGATTCCATTTCTATAATGTTTTTGAAATGACAAAATTATTGAGATGTAGAACAGATCAGTGGTTGCCAGGGGTTAGGGTTAGGGAGATGGTATGATCGTAAATGGGAAACATGAGGGAATTTCTTTGTGGTGATAGAACAGTTCTGTACCATGATGGTGTGGTGAGGTTATGCAAATCTATATATGTGATAAAATTTCTTAGAACTATACCCACCCCCTAAAAGAATGAGTATTTAAAAAAAACTGATGAAACTTGAATAAGGTCTGTATTTGAATCAATAGTATTATACCAATGTCAATTTCCTGGTTTGACAGTATATTAAGATTTTGTAAGACATCATTGGAGTAGGCTGAGTGAAGGGTAAACAGGAACTCTTTGTGCTATTTTTGCAACTTCTTGCAAGTCTTAAACTATTACACACACACACACAAATATTCTCAATAGTAAGGTAGTGAGTTCCATCCCCAGCAGCAGCACATCTCAAGAAAGAACAAAAAAATGACAAGCAAAGTGCCAAAATGATAACTCATTTAAATGCATGGCATTCATTTTGATTTTGAAAATATATGAGATTTAGTGTCAAGTTGAAAAAGACTTGGTATTAAAACAGAAACAAAACTGGTTAAGTCATATGATTTAACCTGTGATGTCTTCAATGGGCAGAACTGAAACAGTGGGCACATAAAATAGAGATGATAGTCAAATTAATATATGTGTCACATCACTCAAATCTGGCCGGCTTTTCCTTTGGCAATTGTTTTCTACCATATAATTCTTATTCTACTGCGCATATTATAAAGTCCTCCTGATACAAACAGCAGTCCCTAATATACATTACTATTATATGAAAAATGATCTTGAGACTATCTAGAAAAGGAACAGGGTTATTCTGTAACGACTCATGAGTTCCTGAAAGGTATAAAAGAAGCCAGAACAATAACTCTTGATACTTCTAAGTAAGGTTAGAGTATTTAAAGAAAATATGGTGTCTTAAAAAATTAATTGTTCTTACTTTAAGAAAGGAGGTAGCTGGAGTTTTACTTTGATTTGGCAACTGAGTTAAGGCAAAGACAATCTCCACCTCTGTCTGCTGAGGGAAAGGCAAATATGGGTGAACACGTTTTTCCAGTTCTCAGAAGACAGTAATGGTAACAGGACTGGAGGCACACTTATTGAATGTGAAGACTGTCGGAGGGGCGTGTGTGCCGGTTAAGAAACTTTCCAACACTGCCGTCTGCCTTCCTGTACCTAACCCAAGGCTCTGGAGACGTTTTTCCTTGCATTTGCAGAGCTACCTTCCACATGCACTGAAAGTGAGTTTATAGAAAATCTAAATGAATATACATAACGGTTCATTCCTCCTTCTGAGGACAGGGAGGAAAACATGAAGTTCAAGAGTCTAAAGAAGGTGTTAGCCTTGCAGTAGAACATTTATAACGATGGTATCATAGGCCTAATTTAGTTTTTGTTACGAAAGCTCTTAGAGTTTGATCTGTGTGAGAGAAAGAGCTCAAAGAGGAGAAGGAGATCTGTTTGTGAGGCTGAAACTGCAGGGCTAATGAAGAGCCAAGATGGAGTTGGGCTTGGGTCAGGCCAACAACATGAATAAAGTACATGACATTATTAAAGAGGGTTATAAACTAGCTGGGGTGACAGCACCCTATAGACTTCAAACTTGAAACTCAGAGGAAAACCATTAACAAGCAGAGCTCATTTGTATTATGCAAGATTAATGCATAAATATTGATTAGAAGAGAGATGAGCTGGATATAATCCACCACATACACATCCATTTGTTCATTTGATTATTAATTCTACAAACATTTCTTGAGTAACAAATATGTTCCAGGCACTGGTGACCCGAGGATGAATAAACACAGAGAGAGCAACCAATGAATGTTCCCTGGAGTCAGTGAATTTTGACACCAGTTTAGAGGTGTCCAAGGCAGAGTCCTCTAAACTGGATTCCTAGTTCAGTAAAGTATTAATACCTGCCCAGTGAAGTATAAATATACATTCTATGAAACAAAGGGTTTCATAGTCAAATTACTTTGGAAATAGTGCATTGATTGTCTCCGTTTTGCATATTATAGCCTCTGAGAAGTCCTACAGTAAAGATTTTAATACCTCACGGGATCCAGTTTGGGCAACACTGCTCTTGGGACGACAGATGGGCAAAGTGGTGAAGGAAGCACAGGCATCCATAGTGAAAAGACAAGATTAAGCAAGTCATACTTCATGTCCAATGAAACATTCCAGAGTTCAATTCATGTAAGCCACCTACCTCTCTAGAAACGTCACTGTTATCGAATTACCTGATAAGATGCCACATGATATATATGTAGTGCTATGTTTTACCAACTTTCTTTTGCTTAGGACATATAGAGATCATTCATCTTTCATACAATCTCAGCATCATAGAAGGCTGGAGCTGATAAGATTGTTGGGAAAACTTTGGTACTATCCTCTCATGCTACCGATGAGTCTGGACAAAGCTAATCAGTGACTGGACTCTCAAGAAGTTTTGGGCTCTGATTTCTAGCCCAAAGGCCCTACTGAATAAATACTTACCTATTATGTGCTCTATATAGCATTGAGTGTGGTGCTGTGGGTGCCAAATGTCAATTACTAAGTCATTAAAGTCAATTACTAACATCACATTGTAAAAATAAGAACAATAATAAAATATACAGCCATTTCCTTAGGAGCATTCATGGAACCTTTCAGGGGAAAAAGATATACTAGGGCAAGAGTTAGCATGACCTCAGAATATCATTATCTGATAGTACCTCTTCTTATCACAATTTCAAAGAGATTTTTTTTTTATTGTATCTTCAGTGTTGCTATAATCTTATTAACCTACTGGCTCATAGAGCTTATTATTTTGAAAACAGCTTTTTCTTTCCTTCCAAGCCAAACTTATCCAAGAGCATCATTCTAAAGACTATAAATAGCCCAAGTAAAATTAACAGTGATATGAAAATGTAGGCTACAGCTAATAGAACTGAGTAACAGGTTTAATTTAAAATTGAAGAACCAGGTAATAAGATCCTACCTCTTCCTAGTTTCTGTCCTGAGTTTTATATAGTCATTAAAATAGCACTGCACACAAGAAATATGTACAAATATATATGGCATAACTTTATAAAGCAAGCCAGTCAATTTCCCAAGCAACTTTGCATGTCTATTTCTTTTTTAAAAAAATCAGCTTTATTGAGACATAATTCACATACTATCTATCTAATGTTCCCATTTAAAGTATAAAATTCAATGTTTTTTAGTATATTCATAGATATGCGCAATCACCACTCAATTTTAGAACATTTCATCACTTCAAAAAGAAACCCCATACCCTTTGCCTATCATCTCCCTCATCCTCTCATCAGCCCTAAACAACAAATAATCTAATCTTTGTATCTATAGATTCATCAATTCTAGACATTTCATATATATGGAAAGGTATAATGTGTAGTCTTTTATGACTGGCTTATTTCATTTAGCGTAATATTTTGAAGGTTCATCCAGGTTGTAGCAGATACTTCATTCCTTTTTATGGTCAAGTAATATTCCATTATATGCATATATCAAATTTTATTTATCCATTCTTCAGTTTATAAACATTTTGTTTGTTTCTATCTTTTAGCTATTATCAATAATGTTGCTATAAACATTTGTGTACAAGTTTTTGCATGGACTTTGGTTTTCATTTCTCTTAAGTATATACCTAGAAGTAGAATTGTTGTGTCATGTGATAACTCTATGATTAAGTATGTGAGAAAGTGCCACTTTTTTCCCAAAATGGCTGCATCCTTTAACATTCTCACCAGCAATGTGTGAGGATTCCTATTTCTCCAAATCCTTACCAACGCTTATTAACTGACTTTTTGATTCTAGCTATCCTAGTGGGCATGAAATAATGTCTCATCTGGTTTTGATTTGCATTTCCATGAACTAATGATGTTGAGCATCTTTTCATGTGCTTATTGGCCATTTGGAAATCTTCTTTGGAGAAATGTCTATTAAAATCCTTTGCCTGTTTTTTAATTGGGTTCTTTGTCTTTTTATTATTGAGTTGTAAGGGTTCTTTATATATGTTGAATACAAGTCCCTTATCGAATATGATTTGAAAATATTTTCTCCCGTTCTATGGGCTATTCTTTCATTGTTGTATGATATGCTTTGAAGCACAAATATTTTTAATTCTGATAAAGTCTAATTTATTTTTTTCTTGTGTTTTGATGTTATATCTAAGAATCCTTTGTCAAATCAAAGGTCATGAAGGTTTTAATTTCTTCAAAAAGTTCTATGGTTTTACTTCTTACATTTAAGTCTTTGATCCATTTTGAGTTAATCTTTGTCTATGATATGAGGAAAGGGTCCAACTTCATTCTTTTACATGCAGCTATCTAGTTGTCCTACCCAGCACCATTTGTTGAAAAGACTATTCTTTCCACATTGGATGGTCTTGGTGCCCTTGTTAAAAATCAGTTAATGATAGATATATGTTTATTTAAAGACTTTTAATTCTATTGCTAACCTTATAGGGACATTCCTCAAAAAATTAAAAATAGAACTGCCATATGATCCAGCATCTCATTTTTTGGTATAGACCCCAAAGAATTGAACTCGATATCTCTAAGAAATTGCTGTACTCCCATGTTCATTGTAGCATTATTTACATTATAAAAGGCATGGAAATAAGCTAAATGTCCATTGACAAATGAATAGATTTTTTTAAATGTGGTATATACATACAATGGAATATTATTTAGCCTTAAAAAAGAAAATCCTGCCATTTGCTATGACATGGATGAACTTGAAAAATATTACGCTAAATGAAATAAGCCAAACGCATAATAACAAATACTACACGATCTCACGTACATTAGGAATCTAAAATAGTCAAACTCATAGAAGCAGAGAGTAGAATGATGGTTACCAGGAGCTGGGGGAGGAGAATTGGGGAGGTGTTAATCAAAGGGTACATAGTTTCAATTATGCAAGATGAATAAGTTTCAGAGATCTACTCTACAGCATACAGTACAATATTGTATTGAATACTTACAAATTTATGAAGGCAGAGGTTGACGATGATGGGGAGATGTATTTATTAGTGCTGTTCTAGTATTAGGTGCTTTTCATACATTGTCTCTAATCTTACTACAACTCTCTAAGTTGACATTTTCTAATTACGACTGGCCGTAAACTATTTGTAGTTGGCTGGTACAAGGACAGAAGAAACATTTCAAGTCACCCAAAGTCAGTTTTAAGTTGTTCATGACCACTAGCCAATCACTAAAAGAGTTTGAAAGTCTTCACCCCACTTATTCTTGTCTGTGTGCTGATACCCCCAGATCAAGAACATAGGATAAGAGGCCCTGGAAAAGTGATAATTACAGGTTTTTTAAAAAAATCTACAAGATGAAGATACTATTTATTTTATTTTTCCAGATTAGTTAATTCACAGGGAAACTAGTCAATAATATTGTAATAACTATGTATGGTGTCAGATGGCTACTAGACTTACCAGGGGATCACTTCGCAAGTTATATAAATGCCTAATCACTATGTTGTACACTATAATATTGTGTGTCAACTGTAATTAAAAAATTTTTTTAAAAAAGAGAAACTTGTTCAGAGTCACACAACTCCTAAATAATAGATGTAGGATTCAAACCCAGCTCTGCCCCAAAGCTTCTGTCCATCCTGTGCTTCTTTCCTGCACATCCTAAGAAGAATATATAACCAGACATTTGAACCACAGACCTGGAAATCATCAGAAAAGTCTAGGGTTGCTTCCATTAAATCTTTCCAGTCCTGCCTTCTTAGAGCACTTCTTTTGAATCTCCCTGTTATAGTAAATGTAACAATTAGGTGCCCCAATCTGTTATATGTCTGCCTCCTTCTCTGGCTTGTAAGTGTCCAAGAGCAGGGACCTGTTTTAGTCTGAAATCTGACACAGAGAGAGCACTAAGCAAGTGTTTGCTGAATGATTGTGGAAAGAAGGACAATTTGAGTCACAAAACACACAGATAACAAAGCCTAGAAGCTAAGTTTGGGGGAGACACTTTTTAGGGGACAGAAAAAGGCAGAAGGAATATTGGGAGAACTAAGAGACATCCAAAAGGACACTGAGCTGCTGAGGCCAGGGGAAGATACAATTTCAGGAAGGAGGGGGTGGTCAAGATATTCCTGGACTCAGCCTCCAGACTCAGGTCAATCCATAAAATGCGAGGAAGCTTAGGGAAAGAGGCCATTCCCAGGAAATCCTTTCAGGTACTAAGCTGGAGTCTCTACCAAACAGGAGGAGCTCAGGACGCCCTAGGGGGTCAGAGGAAACACCTTCCCCACACTGGGGAGAATTTGGCAATCCCTTGGCCTTTCTTGGGCTTTTCCCTGGGCTTCATGGTGGTCCATCCAAGATTCATTCCCATGTCATAGCTATAGAATTTATTTCTCCCTGCGAT
The DNA here is from genome assembly GCF_000151845.1 of Pteropus vampyrus. NCBI lineage: Eukaryota > Metazoa > Chordata > Mammalia > Chiroptera > Pteropodidae > Pteropus > Pteropus vampyrus. Next base: position 1,785,518 of record NW_011889043.1, read on the forward strand.
GGGGAAATGACATCTCTGATGGAACAATGCATTGACTTGTGACTGAGAAAATATGATCTGTCTGGGATTGCACACAACATGCTACGTGCAGGAGTCTGAGGGAGCCACCATCACATGTTTGGTTCCCTACATCGTAAATATAGTATGCTCAGTGTGGGGAGGTGGGCGGTGATCCAGCAGTAACTCGATGGGCAAAGTTGTAGTGTGTCGTCATTGAGGACCCTCTGATTGAGTCAGCTCACCCCAAGGTAGTGGCTAACTGGGAGCTGCCTTTCTCCCTCTGAACACCTGCCCTGAGCAATTCTGTATCATTTAGTATTGTTAATTG
>NW_011889043.1:1786945-1789550 GCF_000151845.1 Pteropus vampyrus
ATCTTACTACAACTCTCTAAGCTGACATTTTCTAATTACGACTGGCCGTAAACTATTTGTAGTTGGCTGGTACAAGGACAGAAGAAACATTTCAAGTCACCCAAAGTCAGTTTTAAGTTGTTCATGACCACTAGCCAATCACTAAAAGAGTTTGAAAGTCTTCACCCCACTTATTCTTGTCTGTGTGCTGATACCCCCAGATCAAGAACATAGGATAAGAGGCCCTGGAAAAGTGATAATTACAGGTTTTTTAAAAAAATCTACAAGATGAAGATACTATTTATTTTATTTTTCCAGATTAGTTAATTCACAGGGAAAATAGTCAATAATATTGTAATAACTATGTATGGTGTCAGATGGCTACTAGACTTACCAGGGGATCACTTCGCAAGTTATATAAATGCCTAATCACTATGTTGTACACTATAATATTGTGTGTCAACTGTAATTAAAAAATTTTTTTAAAAAAGAGAAACTTGTTCAGAGTCACACAACTCCTAAATAATAGATGTAGGATTCAAACCCAGCTCTGCCCCAAAGCTTCTGTCCATCCTGTGCTTCTTTCCTGCACATCCTAAGAAGAATATATAACCAGACATTTGAACCACAGACCTGGAAATCATCAGAAAAGTCTAGGGTTGCTTCCATTAAATCTTTCCAGTCCTGCCTTCTTAGAGCACTTCTTTTGAATCTCCCTGTTATAGTAAATGTAACAATTAGGTGCCCCAATCTGTTATATGTCTGCCTCCTTCTCTGGCTTGTAAGTGTCCAAGAGCAGGGACCTGTTTTAGTCTGAAATCTGACACAGAGAGAGCACTAAGCAAGTGTTTGCTGAATGATTGTGGAAAGAAGGACAATTTGAGTCACAAAACACACAGATAACAAAGCCTAGAAGCTAAGTTTGGGGGAGACACTTTTTAGGGGACAGAAAAAGGCAGAAGGAATATTGGGAGAACTAAGAGACATCCAAAAGGACACTGAGCTGCTGAGGCCAGGGGAAGATACAATTTCAGGAAGGAGGGGGTGGTCAAGATATTCCTGGACTCAGCCTCCAGACTCAGGTCAATCCATAAAATGCGAGGAAGCTTAGGGAAAGAGGCCATTCCCAGGAAATCCTTTCAGGTACTAAGCTGGAGTCTCTACCAAACAGGAGGAGCTCAGGACGCCCTAGGGGGTCAGAGGAAACACCTTCCCCACACTGGGGAGAATTTGGCAATCCCTTGGCCTTTCTTGGGCTTTTCCCTGGGCTTCATGGTGGTCCATCCAAGATTCATTCCCACGTCATAGCTATAGAATTTATTTCTCCCTGCGATGGGGAAATGACATCTCTGATGGAACAATGCATTGACTTGTGACTGAGAAAATATGATCTGTCTGGGATTGCACACAACATGCTACGTGCAGGAGACTGAGGGAGCCACCATCACATGTTTGGTTCCCTACATCATAAATATAGTATGCTCAGTGTGGGGAGGTGGGCGGTGATCCAGCAGTAACTCGATGGGCAAAGTTGTAGTGTGTCGTCATTGAGGACCCTCTGATTGAGTCAGCTCACCCCAAGGTAGTGGCTAACTGGGAGCTGCCTTTCTCCCTCTGAACACCTGCCCTGAGCAATTCTGTATCATTTAGTATTGTTAATTGCTTAAATATGAACATTTCAACAGAATCTATTCTATTTTTAATCTAGAGGTACCAGTAACCGAGATAATTTTCAATTTTGAAAAATAAATAAAATGAGATAGCAGCAGCTAACTCGGTCCTCTCCTGATTTGCCAATTTTTCTCATATATATATATTCTGGATGTGAGTTTTTACAGATAATCACAGATGTACTAGAGTACTAGATGATGGCTACAAATCTGCAATTTTCCCCTTGCAGATGATTAATATTTTTTCAGCTGCTCTAGTCTATGGTATAATTATGTTATTAGAAGTACTACCCAAAACAAATTTACCACAGTACCTTATAATCAATTTTTAAACATTGGTTTGTTTCCTTCCCTTTAAAAATATACATTAAAACTCGATTTAGCAGTTAACTTGACATCCATCCTTTCCACTCTCTGGAACAATTTTCACATTGCCACGGTCAACTTCCTTTTCTGGTCACGCCCTCCATCAGTTATGACCACCTCCTCCATCCTCAAACCTCAAACTGTCCTCTTAGCCTCCAGGAAACTGAGACTTTTCCTACCTTTCAAATCATTTATGACTTTTCTCCTCTCACCCCCAAAAGCAGTCGCTATAGACCTGTGTTAGCCAAACCCTTCCTCATGTTCTCCCCATCAACATGCCATCCTTTCCTGTGGGTTCAAGATCTCTCCAATATCCGTCTCTAGGGCCAGTTTCCTCATCAAGCCCCACTTCCAAATGCTCTCCTGGATCGGTTTTTCCTGAGCAGCCTGGTTGACGCCTCGAACTCAACAAAAATTCACTCCCCACCAATCTCAGAACTCCAATTCCTATTCAAGTCACTGCCACCCAACCAACACAACACCAGGGCATGAAGTCTCAGTGCCATATATGTTCTTCTTTCCAGCTCCCATAACTAATTGGTTGTGAATTTCCAGACTTCTCTCCTCTCCTCCCTAGTTCCCTTCCCTCA
>NW_011889043.1:1790135-1792678 GCF_000151845.1 Pteropus vampyrus
TGTGAGTTTTTACAGATAATCACAGATGTACTAGAGTACTAGATGATGGCTACAAATCTGCAATTTTCCCCTTGCAGATGATTAATATTTTTTCAGCTGCTCTAGTCTATGGTATAATTATGTTATTAGAAGTACTACCCAAAACAAATTTACCACAGTACCTTATAATCAATTTTTAAACATTGGTTTGTTTCCTTCCCTTTAAAAATATACATTAAAACTCGATTTAGCAGTTAACCTGACATCTGTCCTTTCCACTCTCTGGAACAATTTTCACATTGCCACGGTCAACTTCCTTTTCCGGTCACGCCCCCCATCAGTTATGACCACCTCCTCCATCCTCAAACCTCAAACTGTCCTCTTGGCCTCCAAGAAACTGAGACTTTTCCTACCTTTCAAATCATTTATGACTTTTCTCCTCTCATCCCCAAAAGCACCTATGTTAGACCTATGTTAGCCAAACCCTTCCTCATGTTCTCCCCATCAACATGCCATCCTTTCCTGTGGGCTCAAGATCTCTCTAATATCCGTCTCTAGGGCCAGTTTCTTCATCCAGCCCCACTTCCAAATGCTCTCCTGGATCGGTTTTTCCTGAGCGGCCTGGTTGACGCCTCAAACTCAACAAAAATTCACTCCCCACTAATCCCAGAACTCCAATTCCTATTCAAGTCACTGCCACCCAACACAACACCAGGGCATGAAGTCTCAGTGCCATATATGTTCTTCTTTCCAGCTCCCATAACTAATTGGTTGTGAATTTCCAGACTTCTCTCCTCTCCTCCCTAGTTCCCTTCCCTCACCCACAGTCAGGCCCTCATAACCTGTTGGCTGGACCATTCAAATGCAAATGAATCTTAACTGCTGGCCAGCTGCTCCTCTGCTCCTCCCCAATCCATTTCACGCAGCAGTATCCCCAAGGAGAGTTCTCACCACATCACTCTCACACATCGACCACCCCACGCCCTCCAGAATAAGGCCATGTAAAGCCTTCCAAGAACAGGCAGGTCCCCATCCACCTTTCCAACTGCTCCCATTTCTGTATGTTCCACTTGAACAGAATTGAACCATAATCGATTCAAAATACTCAGTCCAAGATTTTCATGCCTTTGTGCCTTGGCTCAGTCTGTTCTCTCTCCCAGAAACATCTTTTCTCCACCCCCATCTTGGCAAGTCCAAATTCTACCCACAATTCGAAGTCTGGTTCAAATACCATAGTCTCCTGAAAGCTTATTTATTTATTTAGTATTTTTAAATTTAATCATTCACTCATTTTTTTTTTTTTCAATTATAGTTGACATTCAATATTATTTTATATTGGTTTTGGAGGTATGGCATAGTGGTTAAACATTCATATAATGTATGAAGTGATTCTCCCCAATTAGTCTAGTACCCACTTGGCACCATACATAGTTATTACAATATTATTGACTACATTTCCTAGGCTGTACTTCACATCCTCATGACTATTCTGTAGCTACCAATTTGTACTTCTTAATCCTTTTACCTTTTTCACCCAGCTCTGCAACCCGCTCCTACCTGGCAACTATCAGCTTGTTCTCTGTATCTATGAATCTGTTTCTGTTTTGTGTGTTTATTCTTCAGATTCCATACGTAAGTGAGATCATATGGTATTTGTCTTTCCTGAAGCCTTTTTAAAATCCACTCCTCCTTCCGACAAAATTAATTTTAGTCTCTAGTTCCCATTCCATTTTGATGATAAGTATCTTGTGCGTGTGATTTTATCTGGCCGATCTTTGTATTTGTCACAAAACAGAGGTCAGTGTCCTGCACTGGTCTGGTAAGAATTTGATGAACGCATGGACAGTGAGCCCCTGCTGGTGTCCTTTCTGTGTGAGAACTGCTAAATTTGAAAGGCGGCACTCCACAAAGACATCTCTCATCTATTAATTAGAAAAATAAATACATACTTAAATAGAGGGCACTGAGAAGCCAACCACCTCTCTCTCACATATACAATCTGCCTCATTTGGGTATATATGTTTAAGACTGAATTGATTCCCACAGCAGGACTTTCTTTTGTCCCTGTGAGCAATTTGGTTAACTTTCAGTTTTCAATCGGTTCTTTTGGTACAGTAGTATTTTAAATATTTGATTTAACTAGATTCCGCTGAGAAAACTAAGCTACTCTCAGAAAAACCATTTAATTTCATGTAGATAGGAAGAAAAAAATCCCAGAGACATCACATTATAATTTTATCACCATGGCTCTGGCACTGAGAAACTATTTCCACAAAGCAGAGTCACACTGTGCCCTGCACATCTGGGGTCCATTCTGGGATGTGTAGCTGTAAATGTGGTTTGGGACTGTGATGCCCCATACTGTGCAGGAGAAAGACCAGCGCAAAGAAGTCAATACCCATTTCAGTGGAGAAAAAAACTAAATGTAATGTGCATCCCCCAGCTATGGATAAGACATCTGTTTTTTGGAAAGAAAACCTTTCCTCAAACATGGCACATAAAGCTCCCTTGTAATGCACGTTACTGCATTTTGGTGAATAAGGAAAACACTTGCATTTACATTA
>NW_011889043.1:1792728-1798657 GCF_000151845.1 Pteropus vampyrus
CTTGCATTTACATTAACCCCCCCCCCCCATTGTTTAAAGCCATATCATTTATAACCTTCTCTATCATAATTGTTAGGGATGCTGCTGCTTCTTGGCTGGGGGCGCCTAAGACAGTGCTACTCAAAGTGGGTTCATAAGCACGAGTGTCAGCCTCCCCTGGGAGCTTATTAGATGAAGGCTCTCAGGCCACTCCAGGTCTGCTGTATTAAAACCTGTGACTTGTTGGCACATTTATGTCTGAAAAGCACTGGTGTAAATCATAGTGTTTCTGAAACTTCCTTTTGAATAAGAATCACTTGAGATCTTTATAAAATATATATAGTTTCCCAGGGCTGTCCCCTAGTATTGATTCAGAAAGTGATTTTGACTAAATGAGATAATGAAATTACTATGACTGATATGATGACTGACACAAAAGGCAAAGCACTGCGCCCCGCCTGCTGTCATCACCACTCTCATTAGAGTGGCTAGATTTAGCAAATAAAAACATATGATGCCCAGTTAAACGTGAATTTCAGATAAACGAATAATATTTTAATATATCTCGAATATTGCATGAGACATACTTATATTAAAATACTATTCGTTCCTTATTTATCTCAAATTCAAGTTTAACTGGGCATCTTGAATTTTATCTGGCAACTCTGATTACCCTGATTTTGGAATATCTGGAAGAGGAGACTGGGTGGCAGACATGGAAACATAAATCTGGCCCAGATGGTGGAGAGCTTTGCATATCATTCTAAGGAGCTGAAAGCAATCTATATGTTAACTAGCAAACATTTTGAGCAAGGACATGATGTGACCCGAGCCCTCTACCCCATTCTCCCTAGGAATGATCAGAAGAGCAATAGTAAGTAGGCTGCAGAGTCAGGAGTCTCCATCTCAAAGGCCCTTTAGGAAGGGAGCCCAGAGGATGAAAGGATCGTAGTCATGACCAGTGACCATAATAAAGAAATTAAAGAAATTAAAATTTCATAACCTTAAATTTATTTTGTATTAATTCTGAACTCTTAAACCATTTACTTATACCCCATCTTGACTCATAAAATGAATTTAACTTAGCAACTTTAGACAGTCAGGTAAAGTGGACAAAGTATGAAAGCTTTCACGTGCTAGATTCCCTAGCACCCAAGAGCACACCAGCCTGGTCTGGTCTCCTTCAGAAGCTGAAAGGTGGCACTTTTTTAATATGCCCATTCCCCTAATTTTAGATTTGGTGCACTTGCCTTGAAGATGTTAGATACACTAGTTATTCTGGGAAGAAAAAAACCCAGCTATGATCAATGATCAGGTCAGATCTAGAAATTCCCTCTTGTAATGTCCCATTTGGCATCTGGGTGTGCCCTAAATTTTAAGACCCTAAAATTACATGCTGCAGGTTTCAGGATCAGCAGCTTTGCACCCTACCCAATTCCTTTGTTCTTGACCATCCGCCTCAGTATCTCTCTCAGAGGGAGGTTTGATCTCTGCTGTGAATGTGCCCTCTGGCTCTGTTTAGCCTCTGTTTAGCTGTCACAGTGATCCTAATTGGAATTAGAACGCACTAGCTCCTAGAGAGCATCCTGTCCACCAAAGCTAGCAAAATCTTATTTGAATTCATTATTGCCAAATTGTCCTAGATTTCCACCCAGAATCTCTGGAGCACCAGCCTCCCCCCAAAAAAGTGAGAAGAAGAGGACTTAATACTCTCTCACTCATAGAAGGTGGGGTGGTGGCTCTGAAGAAGCCAAGCACCTGTCAGTCCTGCTGATCCAAGCACAAGCCTCAGGTGGAAGAGACTTGGTCACACTGCCTTACAGTCTAAGGTGTTTCCACCATATCCTTAGAGAGAAAACTGCTAGTGTTAGAATTTGAAATTAATGAAATAGGAACCTTAAGATAATGAAATCTCTGATTGATGGAAGTTGTAAATGTCATGCTGATAATGTTTTTTTCCAAAACAAAACTTAGCAATTATTGGACCACAAATGCATGCATGCTCCCTGGTTGGAAGTGGGACTGAAACCTTCTGACTGAAGCATTTTTTATAACCCTGAGTCCTTTATAGATCCACTCTCTCCAATTCTATTGTTCTGAATCATTAAAATGCAGTGCTTTACAGGCACATTTGTCACTTACTTCTCCAACTTTCCTAAATATTTTAAGCTAATTAGACACATGAGGTTCTAAAATAAACCTCATACTAATCTTACTTAATATTCGTCAACTATAACTGCTTATATGAATGTTTACTGAAATACATTTGCACTTAATTTGTGCTTTCCCTTTGATCCTTTCCCCTCTTCCGAATATTCTGAATCTGCCCTAAACCAAGCTAAGACCATGGTTTCTTATTCCCTCCTCCTTTTGAATCTCCTCAGGTTCCCCACTACCTGATGTTGACCCTCTTGGCATAGAAAGCGCCTCTGTGTGACGGGGAAAAGGGGCTCATCTGGGTGGATGAATGATAAAAAGGAGCCTTTGGAGTAGGAGAATTAGCAAATCGTCCCTTCCTTTAGGCAGGTGGAAACAGCCCCAAGGTGAACGGCTTGGTGAGCAGGAGGGCTAGATTCCAGCACCTTTCCGTAGGTCACACCTGGCACCACTGAACAATGTAAGTTGGCTACGAAAAGTGCTTCCCTTAGGGTTTTCAGCAGTTTCTCAGCTGTCAGCTTCTCTGTTTCCAGGCTCGGTCTCGAGAGTGAAAAAACTAAATTTACTGGCAGAAATAAGCAGTGTTCGAATATTCGGAAATATCTGCTCATCTCTAATATGCTCATCTCTAATATTTTTTTATTGTGCTAAAATACAATTTGATTAGACTTTGTATTTGATTAGACTTTAATTTTGGAATTGAAAGTAAGAAAGATATCTGAGGACTTCTTTTAGTTTTTTTCTCACAATCTTAAAGGCCAATAAGAAATTTCTAACTTTGAGGTAAGAATGCCAGTTTGCAAATAATATGGGTTGAGAACACTTACTTCGGTAATTTATCAGACTAATTCCTCATAATGAATGTAATCAAACTGTTTCCTATTCTCTGAAGAATTCCGCAGGAAGCTTAGGTCCTATGAACGCTCTTATTGTGTGAGAACATTGAGAGGTTAAATTTCCCACGAAAGGGGAAATCTTGCATCCTGATGTTTAGAATTCATACCTACAAGTCTGTATTATTTGTATTTGGCTTGATCTGGTTATTCGGTGATTAACAATTCAAATTGCCTTATTTAAACCAAAGTCCACAATTAACAAATTCTCCCAACTGACAACGTATCACCAAGTTCTCCAGTGACTTCAGGGAAAGTCCCAGACTGAATTAGGACACAAAGGTCAGTACTCTCAGTGGATTGGAATCCTCAGGAGTGTTCTAGAATACAAGGACACAGAGATTCAGAATACAAGAATCTGTCTTCAGGTTTAAAGCTATATTGTGAGAAATCTCCAGTGACCCCCCTGGTGACAGAAGGACATTTACTATCACACTCTTATAGTCCCAGAACACTGCTTATCAGTAAGTTTCAGGAATGCAGCAGAGAGTTTGGTTCACTCCTGTCCTGTGAAAATGGATCACAGACTCTTTGGATGGAGGCATCTTTTCAGACTACTTGTCCCAACTCTATTCAGGTGTCAGAAACCTCTCTTCTCTCAGGAGGAGGAAGTAAGACCCAGGGATATAATGGCAATGAATTATTGAGTCTTCTTCTCCAATTTGGCAATAATGAATCCAAATAAGATTTTGCTAGCGGTGGACAGGATGCTCTCTAGGAGCTGATAACTTTCTAATTCCATTTAGGATCACTGTGACGGCTAAACAGAGGCTAAACAGAGCCAGAGGGCACACTCACAGCAGAGATCGAACCTCTCTTTGAGATACCGAGGCAGAAGGTCAAGAACAAAAGGATTGGGCAGGATACAGAGCTGCTGACCCTGAAGCCTGTAGCGTACACTTTTAGGTCTAAAATTTAGAGTATGCCTAGATGCCAGATGATCAAAATCTTAAAATAAAACTAAAAAAGGAAAAACTCTGTAATACTCTTTGTTATCAGCTTGGACATGCTGGTCTACCAGGGCAGCATTGGGCAGGTGTGATACACACCCTGAAAAGATCGGCTCAGTGCACAGTGAGCCAGTCACTGATCTCTGCTTGCAGTCTAGTGGCAAACAGTGGTCAATGGGACAAAAGAAAGGGGGATTATGAAAACTTGAAGCTGAATTAAAAAAAAAATACAGAGATAAAGCAGCTAGAAATTCCAGCAGAGTATTCCTTCTTTTAATACCTAAAGAAATATGGGGAAGGGATAAAGGGATGGAGAAAGATAAATTAGGTATGATGGTTCAGGTCATATTTATCCACCTTAGCCTTCAAAGAAACTCAGGAGGGAGGGGCAGTGAGAGGGGGTAGAGAGGATGGGGACGGAAATGAGAATCCGCGAATTCCATATGTTCCAAAAAATTCCACCATCCAGCTAAAATCTACAGAGTATAGAGGTTAAAAGTCATGCTTAAGCCCCACTGTTTTTTTTTCTGTTTTATTTACTGTTGTATCTCTAAAGTCTAAAACACTGCTTGTCACATAATAGGTGTTCAATGTTTGTTACTTGAACACTATCATTGTCAATGGAAGATACAGGAATGCCAAGTAGTCTGACTTGATATAGTTGATTGCAAAGTACTGAGTAAAATGAAAACCTGTGTTCCATTTCTAGCCAAAAATATATTTTAAATTTATATTTTTAAATTTATATTTAAAAATCTATATTTATTTTTATTATTTAAAAATATATTTAAGAACTTTCAAGAGCTTCTAAAGATAAAAAAAAAAGTCAAGTAAAATTCCATTCCTATGTACAAATATATTTAATAGTTTGAAGTTCTTGGTCTATCTGTTTTTGCCTAATAAGCCAATCAACTCTAGTCAATATGGTAGATATACTAGTAGGTACAGCGGATGGGATATTTCCCTTGGAAACCTAGATAATGACCCAAGTAGGCCTCCCAGGGTGCTAGCTACTTCTTCATAGTCGTAGTCTGGACCTTTATCCTACATGTTCAGAAACCAGACATGTCAGCATACCAAGGACAGGTCCATCTCTCAGAAACAGACTCCCAATAGTCAATCTCACCAAGACTGATGGAAGAAGCCAGAATGCCAATAGATTAATTAAATGAAAAACAGAATGGCTAAGAATACTGACGTCCTTTGGGAAGCACATTCCTGATGGGTAAATTCTAGAGAGCTGAGTTTGAAATCTTCATGTTGCTTTGGAGCTTAGGGTTAGAATGAGAGGTCTTAACTATGGGATTCTTATCTTCACAGACTCTAGGCCAAGACTGCCTAATGAAGCCATTGCTCTAATAGGGACACATATGGCCCCCAAACCAGAGGTTAAACCCTTAAGTTAGAGCACTCCAACCCTGACCAGCATTTAGAAGAGCACTGCCAACATCTGCATCTATGATTTGTCCTTTTGTGTTCCTCCACTACTGATGAATCCCATTGAAACTAACACATCTTTACTTTAGGTATAGCAGGGTCTCAAAGTATTAAAAATCTCAGAGACTCTCATTCATTCATTCAACAAATATTTGTTGAAATCCTATTATGTACCAGGCACTGATTTGGGAAAGGGGGATGCAGTAGTGAACAACACAGATAAAAACAAAAACAAAAACAAAAACACTGGTACCCCCCAAAACCCTTCTTTTATTTTAACTCTGCTACTCTGTCTCTTTAAGATGACTTTGCACTATGGGCTGATTTTATAGGTTCATTCTCTGAGGCAATCAAATTTCTCATTTGTTACTATTTCCATTACATACTGCCTATAAATACAAAAATCCGGCAATATCTTCAATCAAGGTTTTGGAAAAGGGACAAAGATGCATAAATTTAACATGTGATGGCAGTGTTGGAGTCCACAAACAGAAAGTGAATTGCTTGAGATAC
>NW_011889043.1:1798932-1801948 GCF_000151845.1 Pteropus vampyrus
TACTGCCTATAAATACAAAAATCCGGCAATATCTTCAATCAAGGTTTTGGAAAAGGGACAAAGATGCATAAATTTAACATGTGATGGCAGTGTTGGAGTCCACAAACAGAAAGTGAATTGCTTGAGATACGAGAGTGGTATATTTCCACCAATAAGTGAGAGCCTGATATTCTTTCAGGAATAAACCAAATCAAGAGGATTTTAAATGAAAATGTTAGAGAATTGGAAAGAAAATGGGATTGAGTTGGGAGAGTTGGGATATGTGTTCTATAGACTGTCTCAGCCAATACCCAGCCATGAACTGGGCAAGTCACCCAAACTCTCCAGGTCTCCTATCCTCATCTTTAAGATGACAGAGTTTGCCTCATTCACTTAGGCACCAACACCTGGAAAGTACCATGATTTCCTCTGGTAATAGGAACCAAGCCTTATTCATCTCAATCTCTCTTACGAGGCCTTGGACCATGTGCCACACATATAATGGCCACTCCACAAATACTGCTTTATCAAACACTGAACCTATTATTACACCAGCATGGCAGCTGAAGTCGCTGATATTCCAGATGAATTGTTTTTGTTGTTTAGCTTATAGAATCCTTTATCTGCATAAATTGAATTATGTAGGAGATGAATATATGCATTTGCTTTGGTGAAGGAGGGTGAAAGGATGTCAGAGGTAATTCCATCCCCACTCATCCCCACTCCCACCTATCCCCAAAGAGGGCTCCATGGAAACAATGTTTCTAGATGAACTTATACATCAAATTCTAAAGGTGTTCTCATACCGGTGAATTTAATGCTGGCTATTAGATATTTTGGGACCAAAAGGTTCTTCAGCATCTTGCTAAGCTGACAGATACCTTCATTTGGTCATTTTCTACCTTCTGTTTAGCTGTGTTCTCTGTCAGGTTCAACCTCCTTTTCCAGATCCCACATCTGTCCTCTGGTCTTGACCACTCGCCTACCTATCAGACCGATACACTCCAAATGGACTTCACTGGTCTCTCCGCCTGCTCTGCTTCCTCTGTTTTCAGTCTTAGTTACCCATACCAACACCCACACAGCCTCTCAAGCTCGACCTCTGGATGTCATCCTCAACTCTCTATCATCTTTCTCATTCACCAAATTTTGCTATTTCTCTTTCAGAAACGTTTCCCAGTTTTCACCCTGTTAACGGATTTTCTTTAGGATTTCATACTTTTTTTTTTTTTTGGTTGGGCTTTTGCATTAACCTCCTAATTGATCATCACACCTCTAAATATTATAGCAGCTATCACTTATTAGGGTTTTCTACATATTAGATACTTTGCTAAAAAGCTACACATACTTCCCCTCATTTAATCCTCCCAATCTAATTGAGTATTCTTATTCCCAATGCACAGATGTGAAAACAGACAGATAAATTTCAATTACTTGCAAATCCTCATATCAAGTAAGTGGCAGAGACTTAGATTCCATGTCTATTTGACTTTTTATGTCTTTTCCATCTAATTAACTTCCCACGCCGCTGCCAGAGGTGATGGCTTTCTAAAATATAGATCTGGTGACATCATTCTTGCACATTCCAGGATAAATCCCAAAGCCCCCATTTTAGCATTAAGGTCTTTCACAATTTGTCTACAACTTGACTTGTCTGCCCCAACACTATGCCTGGCTATGGTGAACCTCCCATTATTCCCTACAAAATTCAGGCTATTCAACAACTTTAACATCTTCCTGGAACGCCATTCTTCTTCTTGTCTGCCTGGTAAATTCTTATTCATCCCTCAAAACTCTGTTAAATGTCACTTCCAGATAATTTTTTAGCAATTCTCAAAGGCAAATCAGGTGGTTCCTTTTTTTCTGTGGTTCTGTAGCATAGATATCTCTGTCACAGAAAAAAACCATAACGTACTTAATCTCTTTACAAGGTATTTGTCCCACTGGAAAAGAAGTTCCTGGATGACAAAGATCATGTCATACTCATCAGAATATCTCCTAATGCACCTTGCCAGGTATCCGGCTCACAGTTGGTGTTCGATTAATGCTTACGAAATAAAATGCCCTTGCTATCTCCATTTTTGTTAACACTATTCACTTTTTATTTGAAAGTAGCCTTGCTTTGTCCCTACTATGCTACCAAAACGTCTGTCCTGAAAATTACCAAGGCATGTGAGAATTAGGTGTTATAATTGATATTTGCCTTGCAAAGAATAACATAGAGGATGTTTAGTTATTATTTAGTTTAGGTTTATTGTCAAGTATATTTTGGTTTCAAATATATTATTTTCATATTCTTTTGTACAAGTCAATACTTGGCCATAATGTTTTAGGTTCTAAATATTACTAAGCTTTATAAGCCCCAGCGAGTAAGCAGTTAAACTAGTAATGCTTAGGTTTCCTGCCTTACTAGGCAGGTCTTAGGAGGAAACAGGCATTGAGCTAGAAGCCATCCCCTCTGAAGGGAGAACACACAGGAAGAGTAGCCAGTGAGGCATTTACCCTGCTCTGATAGGTGGGAATTGAGGTGGGGCTGAGCCTGGTTATTGCTTGAGGCTGCAATGATCGCATATCTAAGAAGGTTATCTTAGAACCCAACCTGCCTCCCCTCTGTCCCTGGTTACTGCTTGAGGCTGAAATGATCACATATCTAAGAAGGTTATCTTAGAACCCAACCTGCCTCCCCTCTTCCCCACTCCCCCCACAACAACTCTTGGACAGGAGCTAAGATGTGGTCCAAGAGAGCTCACATAGCATCCACTATAAGGCACAGCAGTTTGAGGGAGAATGCCTGATGTCTGAGAAACCCCTGCCGTGTGATGGGGACTGGCAATTGGAGGGTACACTGTCACTTTGCTCAATATACAGACTCCTCCCTTTAAAAACTTCCTAGCCTTGATCATTGTGTTTGTCCTAAGAGCCATTTGCAGCAGACAATAACTTTTTAATTAAATTTATTGGGGTGACATTGGTTAATAAAATTATATAGGTTTCAAGTGTATAATTCTATAATACATCATCTGTATATTGCATTGTG
>NW_011889043.1:1802848-1814503 GCF_000151845.1 Pteropus vampyrus
CTTCTAGCAAACTCAAAGAGAAGACCTAGCTCTCAAATAATGAAAACATAAATTGGTTCATATTTTTCATTCCTGGCCTGCCTTGAGGAAAATGGCACAATGTTTAGTAGCAAACGAGAAATTATTTTGCAAATCTATATCCTCAAAATACCACCAAACATGGGTCATGCATCTTTTCTTCCTGCATTTTTGATCCCACTGCTATGACTTAGTGTGGTAATTATATTACAAAGCTATTACTCGATGAAACGAAAATGGCAAAACAATTTAAATGCTTGTCTAAAAAGGACTTGGGTAGTATGCAATTATAAGTGAAATTACAATGGGAAAATAATTGAAATACAAGTCTGGAAGGCACAGTTATGAAACCATTAAGATGCTTCTATTTTGGACTCACAACATTGAGTGAAACTGTACACTCCTAGGATACATTTTTAATTCACTAAATTGGGCAACATTTATGGAGAAATGAAAATATTTGTACTCCAATTGTTCAACAGCATTATCTACATTTCTGAATGCCACCTGGGGGTGTGAAACCTCATCAGGGTTGAAAGGTTTATAGGATAGACAGATAAGAGAACCACACGGTATTCTATGCTTCCACCTAGCATCAAGAAGATAAAGGCACAAGCACAAGCTCAGCTTAAATTTTTCACAAACAGTTCTAATATGAAAGCTAAGATCATAACATGAAAAGATCTGTGTTCTAAATTTAAGCCTACGATTGTTAAATATTTCTGTGGATAATTTCTAAGGATCTATCTTCTTAAAACATTCTGCTGATAAATTCCTTTAGCAAAATTTTGATAAATATTTTGATGCCAATGCTTACAGTGGGTATACTTGCTCTCCAAAGGAAAAAAGGTACAGTGCTAGATATGAAACAGACATGCCGAAACGATCAATTGGACAAATGACCAAGAACCCTCCTCCAAACCATGCTCTGCATTTTGATAGTTGAACATACAAATGAGTCTACCAGCAAAAACCATGCAAAATATGCTCTCCCCTCCCCTCTTACAGCCTGCTTTCATAGATTCATCTTTTTCAGTTAGGCAACCAAAGAAACAAATGCTAGGGTGGCTCATATAAAAGTAATAAGTGTTAAAAGAATAAGATGTAAATCCTTTTCTCATTCATGACTATCACTCTTATGTCATCACAGGGCAGGTTAGGAAATGGTATTTAATTGTTTTTCACACAAAAAATTTCTAAGCATCCATGATTATGACATAACTTAATAAAGTGACTAGGTTTCTACAAAAGAGTTGTATATTTTTGTTTTTCAAGGTTTAGTTTTTAAAAGTCCCTTGGAAATAGAGATAACAAGTATTCTTACTCTCTTCCATAGACTCTGAAACACATAAAGATTTAATATGCACATGAATATGTTCTGTGAGGCATGCTTAACAAAAGGAGTTAATGACAATGCACCAAGAGTTTGAAACAGACTCTTAAGTTGTTGGAGATATTCCACTGTGTGGCTGGTTCTCGGCCTTCTTATATTCACTGCACAAGGGAAATAAGTGAGAGTATTAACTACAGCCTTGTAACAATACGAACCTTGAGTGCATGGCAACTTTAAAACAAAATTCAAATCTGCTACCTAGAAATTTTATAGGGAGGTTGGGAGGTCATATTATTTTTAACACACGTAATTTAACTATTAATGTGATTTGAAATAGATTTTTAAATAATATGAGGAAATGAAGTTTTTCCAGTTAATGCACAAAGGTCTGAACTTTGAAAAAGATCGAAAAAGTCATGTAGAGACAAATCTATGAATAAGGCTAATTAAAGAAAATAAACAAGTAAACATATACATAGATTATAGGAAAAACAAAAATTAGCATGGTCCCAAAAGTATTTAAGCCATAGTATTATACATAAAATTTGAAATTTAGAATTTGAAATCATATTCATCAGAATTTCATAAAATTAACCTCAGTATTTATAAAAATGTCAAATAAGTTTCATATAATGGCTTAACTTCCAAGGGCATATCTTTGGTAATTAATTAAAGATAAACCAATGTAACATAATAGTATAAGTTAAAATATATTACTCTTACTTTGAAAGGCATAAAAATATAAATTGGATAAGTTGGATTGAAATACTTTTCAATCAAAGGCTGTGACTTTGAATATTGAAGGTAGGTAGGTGGGTAGGTGGATGGATGGGTGGGTGGGTGGATGGATGGATGGATGGATGGATGGATAGATAGATAGATGATAAAGAAAATAAAGTAAACGTTAACTCTAGAATCCAAGTAGTAGAGATATATAGGAGGCATATTACTATATAATTCTTTTTATTCCTTTGTATGTTTAAATTTTTTTTTCACAATTAAGTGTTGGAAAAAATACAGTGCTCTGAATGAAAAGTATCTATTTGTCGACTTTGCTCAACAAATAAACCAGTTTCAGAATTTATCTCTCTGACATAATGTACTCACCTAGCCATCCAGATCCTGAATTTGGTATGCATAAGTCTGTCTCAGCACTGGGCAACACGAAGCCAACAACAAACACTTCCACACCATCTGCCATGAGGGCCATGCCCAGGACAAAGAAAAGGGCCCACTGAAAACGGCCATGACCACACTCTTGGATTATCAGCTCATACTGCTGGGCTAGTTCTTCCTCATCAGCTTTCCTCTCCGACTCTAGCTCCTGTCGGTCCTTGTACTCATCGCCCTTGGGCTGTCCCACTGACACAATGCTGTCTTTTCCTTGGTTCATAGTGGGGATGCCCTGATACTCTCCTTCATAGATTTCATCATCTTCATCATGACCCTCAGTAGCCTCACTAGAGCCTTCATCATCATTGGCCTCCCCATCATAGGTTTCTCCGGGTGGGTAATAGTCATCATCCTCTTCTTCATCCTGGAACCGACTATACGACCTCTGGGTATATTCATCCTGGGCCCGGTCCACTGCTTGATTCACCTTCTTTACTGTTTGTTTCTTCACCTCTTTGGCAATGTCCTTGGCACCCTTCACCAGTGAAGTCCTATCCTTGTAAGAGTCTTCCATCTTATCTCGACTGATGGCCAACGAGAAGATGGGACTTTTTCACGGATTCTGGTCAGTGGTTCAGTACCGACAGCATCATCTACTTTGGGTTCAAAATGGAACTGCAAAAAAAGAAAAACCAAAGGAGATATTTATTACTCTTTTCGATGTCTTTTTCACCATCTATTTCTTGGTGTCTTTTCACTTTGCCCCCCCCCCCCGCGCCGCCCCCCAAGACTAAGGCACAGAATTAGCTTTCCTTTCTTTTATCTCACTGCACACATGCACATCGGATACTGGTTCTCTGCTAAAGCATGATCAGCACTTGAAGTAATCAGGGTTTTTACTGTTGTTATTACTGGTTTGTTTTTAAGAAACTCTGGCCACTAGTTAACTTAGCATAGAATGTACAGGTATTCATTCCCCTGAGAGTAAAACAGACCATCTGCCCCCTTTAAAAGTACATTCAACACATTTGAAAGTGCCACAAAGGTATAACATGATTGAGAAAAATAATTTTGCTCGCGGACATATACACACTACAAAGGCAAAACCAGAATATGAGAAGGATCCTGTCTGACCTTATTTCCCCACACTGAAAAAACAAAAAAGCAGACAAGTAGCCCTATAGTCAGCACTATCAAATCATACACGCATATTTGTAAAATGTATTTCTCTGCTACTTTCACTGTATTTCCTTCCTATAAATGACATGGCGCCCAGAACTGACAATGAGTATTTCCCACTAGTATAGCAGTCGTATCTGTAGGAAATTGGCAGAGTTCATCAGAGGATTTCATAGATGCCTTTGATAATCATTGAATTAGAACATTTGGCTTGTTTGCGGGGGGGGGTCTGCCTTTTCAGAAACCACCCACAAGCCAGCAGGGAGAGACAAGTAAGCCACATATAATGTCCCTTTACAACCCCACCCTATAAATACTCCAGGCTTTGTGTCTACCCTCTTCAATCTGAACCCCCGTCCACACTCCCTCCCACCTTGTCCTGCTGCCACTCCAGTTAACTGCTGTCTTGGATAGCAGAGTCGCCAGTCTCCCTGGCCCAACATTTGGTTTTCGTTCTCACTGACGGCCTCCTAGATCTTAGCTCATTCCAGTCAGGCTGACCTCATGGTAACTGATCTTTCACTTGTCCACTAGGCTGTCTCTTCCAGTGGCTCAAGTGAGCCAGTGTTAGGCTCAGCCTTGTACATGGATAATATAAAGGTGGAAAAGTCACTCTCCCCCATCATGAATCTCCAAGCCCTACACTGTGGCAACATTCCAAATAGTGATTTATATAATCGTCATTTCTACTTTTTCTTTTGTACTCAGTATAAAATACTCAGTAAGTAACTATTACAAAAATACATTTAAACTGCAAGCAAAAATGACAAACGATGTTTGTTTATAAATGGACTGTGCATCACTACCAGTGAATACCTACGAATGCCCTGCAGGCAAAACAGAAGCATGACTCTACACAGGAAGAGTGGCTTGGAAGATGACAAAATGAAATTAAAATAAACATGATTACAAGGCTTTTTGCCAAATGTCTTAATAATGTCTGTGTGTTCTCCCTTTTCTTTCTTTTTGGAGACCTGAGAGGGAGGGAAAGGGAGAGAAAGGAGGCTCTGTGAGGAGAGTAAGAAAAGATGGAAAGACGGTGAGAAACGAGGCTGAGAACGGAGAGCTCAGAAACTCCAGCAGGAGGCAGGAAAACATGAGACGAGAAGGGAGAGTGATGATAAGCATTGTTGGAGATGGAGAGATGTTCCCTACTTTAAAAATTAAAAGCAAAATTAAAACATTTCACACAATAAATAAAGCCAACTGCATAAACTGATGATCACGTCAGACACTGCACACCAGCGGCTTCTGTCCATGGCAGCACCGGAAACACCGCGGAGTGAAATCCGAAGACGGGCGAGCGTGAGAGCAGAGCCTGAGCAGCCGTGACGCGCGCCACCCAGGGATGGCAGGAACTGCTAGCGGTGGAAAGCTGCTGCAATAGCTTTTTCTAATAAACAGTAAAGAAATGGACAGCATTTGGCTTTTCTGTCCCTCCTCAGCCACAAATATTCTTACCATATGGTTTAAGGAGCTTTCACTCCCAACAAGGTCCTTGTGGGAGAGTCGCTTCTGGACAGAATACAGGCATGATGTCTTGAATGTCATGATTATGACAGAAAAGTGGATAATTCTAAGTCACTAAGTCATCTCATACCATGAGCAATGAAAAAAATGTAAAATAATTTTACGGTTAAACATTTTGATTTTTAAAAATGCCTCCCGTAAAAGTCTAGTTTTACTTCTGGGGCAAAACAAGGAATATGTGTATATCAGTTCTTTTTTTGACTCAGGTGCCTCATGCCAAAAATCGAGGTAACAGCTGATTTTTAGATCCTTGACAGAAGAGACTAGGTCTCGTAGTTTGTAGTCTCACTAAAGCAAAGAAGAGTTTTTTGTGCTTTTGCATAAATAAGAGCAGGTATGAATAGTCATTCAAAAATTCTGTTTAAGATCAGATATCTGTAGATGTTGCCATTGGAGAAAACTGGGTGAAGGATATAGGGGATCTGTCTGCATTATTTCTTCTAATTCTATGTGAATCTATGATGATCCTCGGGTAAAATGTTAAACAAGAAGACAAGTTTGTACCAGCTTTACTAAGCAATCTTGGAAAATGTTCAAGATGCTTAGCTAATGGGTGGATTGTCCAGGGGGCAGAGTTGGACTCTATGTCTAATCCTTTCTCTGGTAAATGCAAAAAATCCACAAAGCTTGGCTCATTCCAGAGATTACCAGGAAAATGGCAGATTGGTATCTGAATTGGAAGGTCACGCCTACATTAAAGCAGCGGTTTGCAAGATGGGACCAGCCACCAGTGTGATTTACGAGGAGGTTCAGGACCAGCCAGATTGCATCATCAATGCTGGCAAACAATATACCTCTGTTTTGGGGTGAGTTACTGAGTTACACCACATAAAATGTGCCACACGCCATCTTAATAAAAAATGGTTTGATTTAGTGCTTACTCTATGCCAGGCATTGTGCTAAAAACTTTATATACGTTCTTTTATTCGATCCTTACTTCAGTCCTACAAAGCGGGGATTAGAGTTGGTGTTTACACTGTGTCCAGGACAAAATTTGACATATATTAAATGTATTTAATTAGAATTTCCCAGAAGCAGGCCCTGTGAAGAGGAATCAGGTATGAATCATTTATTAAGGATGAACTGGGGGAGGTGTAGAGGAAGCAGGCAAGGGAGGGGGACAACTGAAGCAAGACTGCAATTGTGTGCAGAGTCCCATGGGCTGAGTGTCAACCTTATCCTCAGTTATCATTCCTGATAACTTGGGAACATAAGTTATGCCACTCAAGGCAAAAGTGCTGGACTTTCATTCTGCCGCTATCCCTTGTTGACTAAGGGCCACCCAGGAGTAAAGGTGGACTAGGCACTTCTAGCTCTCTGCACCAAAAGGCAAAGTAGTTCCAGTAGCCCAAGGGCAGTCCTCTGAAGAGGTACAGGTGCTGGCTGGTGAAAGCAAAGGCACACTGAAGCCAGGGGAGGAGACCTTAGAGACAGCACATGAAAGGTATCCAAGAGTATCTAGGCAGAACATTAACAGTATCTCCTACAATAAGTATTTAATAAAACTTGTTTAGGTGACCGGCTGATCATGCTAAGCCATAGGACCCACAGTTGATCAAAAATTATATTAGTGGTAATGGCTGCTACAACAGAATAATATTTACAGCAAAGATTATGTGACATATTTGATGATATATACAATCATTGCACATATTCTGGCAAAATGGAATTTTAATTTTTTTTCTTTGATGGTCCATGCCAAACAGCATGTATCCACAAATACCACATACTATTTCAAAACCATCTTACACATGTTTCCATCATGCACAAGCCACAGGCACACACAAAGATGTTTCTCTCAATTTCTCCACACTGTGCCCAAACCTTCAATCCCTCCTTTGGTTTTACCCCTCATAACCACCATCACTAAAATATCTTGGATAACTCCTCCTCTTCAAAACATTCTAGAATCTTCTGGATGCTGGAAGAGTCCGTAGTTTTAATACCTATGTTTGTGCACCTTTAAAGATATTATGTACTCATAGAGTAATGATAGCAATACTAATAGATCACCTATTATGTTGGCCATGTGCTAAGCACTTCAAAGGTATCATACAACAATAATTCTCGCAACAGTCATACACGGTAGGTACTTTTAATATCCCCATTTTACAGATGGGGAAACTGAAATCTGCCCAGTAAGAATTCAAATCTAGACAACCTACCCTCAAGCTCAACTGCTTACCCACTGCATCTATTCTTAGTGGAAATGGGAGTGCGTGATGGAAATACAGAGCTGAAACTATAAAGCTTTGGTAAAAGACGGCCCCTACCTCCCACGCCTGGATATAGGGATCCTCTAAAGTACTTGCAGATCTTAGCATGTTCGGATTGGAGGGAGGGGCTCACTGTATAACAACCCTCCTCCCCTGCTAATCTACTGGAGACCTTCAATCCAGAAGACAAATGGCAATCCAGTGCCAGCTGTTGGAGAATTGTATCCACACTTCTTCCTTAATGCCACACTTTCTTCCCAGTCCAGCCATGCTGGACCACACAGGGCTCCTTCTGGGGAGTCGGGGAGGGAGGCTGTCCAAGGAGTTTTCCATGATGCAAGCAGCAGATCTGAGTAAGCACCTCCCTTGGGTCTGAGGCCAGCAGGCCAAGGTCTTTCTCCCCTTTCACCAGAGAAATTGCTCCTTTGCTGGGGAGGAGTGAGGGGATGTGTAGGGTAGGTGAGGGAGAAGCTACAAGTGTGTTTCCCACATTTGTCTCTCCTGGGGAACAGTAAAAATGCCTATACCTGAGTGGAAACCTGAGAGGTAGAGAATAACGTTCCACCTTGGTATGGTATGGTTTTGGTAAAAACTATAGAGGAGCACATCAGCCACCCCAATAAAAGCCATATCACTTTCCATCTCTTATGAGATATAACATAAGACTGATCGTATATGATGACATAATAATAATCTCACAAAATAGGGCTTCATTAAAATACAAAGACAAGGACGTGAACATCTGAAATTTTCAATGAGTCCAGAAATATTTTGAGGAATACTGTAATGAATCACTCTAAACTAATACAGATTTTTATCTATGATTAATGTCAGAAAGAATAATATTCCCCACCCATATTGCAAGTAGGGCTGGTTGTAAACAACAGATACTCAAAGCAATTTCATATATGTCTGAAAATGATTTTTAAAGAAAGCTTAAAATCAATTTCATTGAGGTATAAATTACATTCAATAAGATGCTCTAGTGATTATTAAAAGAACACAGTCTAAGAGATTTGGTGCAATATGCCATCTAGATTATGAATATGTTTATTTGGGGAGGGAACAGTTGTTGAAATGTTAATTCAACACAGGTTTGAAACCTCTGGACCTTGTGTTAACTGTCCACAAAAAAAGATCAGCATATCTGAATTCTGGACTTGGTGGCCTGGAGACAGGCTCTGGAGATAGCAGAAAGATGGCAAGGTGGACATGGCACGGTAGGAGCGCTGAGCACCTTGTAAAAAAATCCTATTGCTACTATATATAGTCTAATCTTACATAATAGTGAGGACACTTGAAGATGACCAGAGTCAAAATGTAGAACTCCCTCTCTACAGTGAAACAACATTCTGAAAAGAAGTTTTTGGGAGGGAGGATCGCACATTTCGAAATAAAGAGATACTGACCCATCATCCCAGCCTGTCCAAATCTTTGACATCAGACTTTTATCACTGAAGGATGCCTCTTGTCCTCCAAACCTTTAAACTTATATGTAAATATGAGGAAATCCCCATTCTTTGTGGGGCAATTCAAAAGTCACCTTTTACATGAAGTAATTTCCTTTCATTATTGATTAACCTAATCACATATTCTCAGTTAAGCTTAGTTGGTTTCCTCCTGGCATTCAATCATGTCTTCCTTTATGGTTCCCATGAATGCGATGGTATTCCTTATCAGAATATAAGCTCCCTAAAAACAGGAACTTAGCAAAATATAACACTGTAAAGCGATGTTATTAAACGAGGACACAAGCACCATAAGGGGCCAACTCTCTCACCTCCCTTCCTTCACGAGGGGAGTGCCTGAATCAGCATTTCCTCAAAGTGCAATCTGCACTGCGTGCTCCTGCAAGGTGCTCTGAGAGGAAACATTACTGTGGTCAAATAGACTTGGGATGTTTCCGTCTTCTCCAGGAGTGTCATATGTCCTTCTCCAGGAGTGTCACGGTGCAAAGCTGTCGTAAAGAACCTGTTTAAATGTGTTACCCACTATTTCGCAAGCTTTCTTAACGAGAGAACATCCCCAGCCTCAACATGACACCAATGAGCAGTCCTCATTATAAACTATGGATTAAGAAACGTGAAGATTCTTTAAAATTCTAGTTTTATTATAAAATGCCATAAAACTCACCAACTAGAATTAATTGAGGGAAGTAGGATGAAAGGCAGAAAGCCTACATTAAAATAATATTTCTAAAATGAAGTATAATATTTCTAAAATGAAGTACAACATTTCTTTCAAGTCTATGAAAAACTGAAATTAAGTTTCAAAATGTAAGCTCTTATAATTTTAGACTTGCTACAAAAATAAAGAATATTTAGCATGACTTAAGTAATAAGTCATTCCAAGAGCCTGGAAATTTTAAATATATTAACAATCTATTTATGAAATTTTGACAAAATTAATTTGTTCTATGAAAAACAGCTCTCCTAAACCAGGACAGTAGTTGTCTAAATCTCTATAAATTCCACATGAGTGAAATCTAGAGGCCTATCCATATAACAAACCCTTTTTTATATAAGAACTTTTCTGAAGGTCCTAGACTTCTTTAAAGAAGAAATATTCTCCAGTGAGTCAAAGTGGGCAATATTCTCTTGAAGAAGTATCCAAATTCAACTTAGAATAGTAAACATGCAATTACATGCTTAAAAAATAACTGGAAAATTTAGGAAGTCATAAAGAATAAAAACCATTTGTATTTCTACCATCTAGAAATCCCCACTCTTAAAAATGAACAGTTATACTTTACTCTTTAGGCTGTGCAGATGCTTGACCATCTGATTAATTTAGATCTTACTATACATTTGGATTTGAAACTCTTCTCAGATTACTCTATTATCTCTAACACTTCAGGTGTGAATTTCCTCATTCACTGGGCAAGCAGACTATCTCAAACAGAACAGAACTTCATTACCTGTTTAGTAATTCTTGGCTGTGAACATATCTTCCATACCAGTGGTACTCAAGGTATAATATGGGGATCCCCAGAAAGCCCAAGACCATTCAAGGAAACTCTCAAAGTAATTTTCATAAAAACAGAAAAATGTTATTTGACTTTTTCACTCTCATTTCTTACATGAGTGTATAGTGGGCATTTTCCAGAGGCTATATGATATGTAGTGACCATATTGTGATGGTTAATGGAATATTTATTTGTATTTTTATGAGTTTTAAAAGTTTATCGATTTTATTTTCTAATATGGTAAATATCAATAGATATAATCTACAAAAATGAAAGCTCTTTTGCCCTTCATAGTTTTTAAGAGTGAAAATGAGTCCTGAGGCCAGAACAAAAATTCGGAATTATGATTCTATAGGAATCCTCTCCTGCTTGAACTTAGAGTTGTAGAGGCTTCCCTTTCGAGTTTGTTTCCTGTAGAATTTTGAGTTTGCCCCTGCTACAACCCCACAGGTTTCACAAAGGTCCAAACCAGTACTTCTATCAGTAGCTCAGCTCAGGATTTCCATCTCAGGTGGGTGTCTTTTTTCCAGCCCCGTGTATGGTAGACAGTTTGAGACTGTCCTTTCTTCTAGGTGGGAATGGGCAGTGTGCTCGTGGCTCCCAACTTGCCTCTTGACCATGTGCTGGCCATAACCTGGAAGGCACAGTGTCAGCTCCTGCACACTGCTATGTATTCCCTTTCAATTTCCAGCACCTGAGGCCTGCTTTCTTTTGCAGTCAGGTTTTTATTATCTAAATAATATTTTGATATATCATCCATGTAGGTGGAATAAGGTTTAGCATGTGCTCCATTCTAACCCAGAGGTTGGTACTACTATAACCTGCTTTAATCATATATTTTATATTGAAAAATTTCTCATGCTTTTAAGTATTCTATCATTTTTATTTATAATATACAATAATTCATTTAACATGTCTCCTATCATTGGGCATTTAGGTTGTTTGCACTATTTCAATATTAATAATGTGGTGATGCAAACTTCTGGGTGTGCTGAGAATTCCTGAAGTCAAAAGGAAGACCTAGTTTTAATGATTTATATATATAATATATAAAGGTTGTGGCCAGCTATAACTTCTGGAAGCATGTAGAACAGTCCCTATTTCCTTGTGTTCTCACCTATACCGGAAATTAGAAGTTGAGGTTTTTGGCAAATTAGAGAAAACTGGTGTTTTATCATTTTAAGTTCCATTTGATTACTAGTGAAATTGAAGATCTCTTTTCTTGTATAATCTTTTATCCTTTGACCATTTTAGCATTGAGGTTTATAGTGGATTTAATAGTGGCCCCAGAAAGACACATC
>NW_011889043.1:1815378-1819209 GCF_000151845.1 Pteropus vampyrus
GGAAATTAGAAGTTGAGGTTTTTGGCAAATTAGAGAAAACTGGTGTTTTATCATTTTAAGTTCCATTTGATTACTAGTGAAATTGAAGATCTCTTTTCTTGTAAAATCTTTTATCCTTTGACCATTTTAGCATCGAGGTTTAGAGTGGATTTAATAGTGGCCCCAGAAAGACACATCCATGTCTCCTAACTCCCAGGACCTACGGATGTGACCTTATTTGGAAAGAAGAGTAATAAAGTGAAAAACCTGAAAAGAAAACATCCTGTATTATCTGGGTGGGCCCAAAATCCAATGGCAAATGTCCTCATAAGAGACAGGAGAAGACACAGACACAGAGAAGGCCATGTGAAGGTGGAGGCAGAGATTAGAGTTATGCAATCACAGCCAAGATGCCTGGAGCCACCAGAAACTAGAAGAGGCAAGGAAGAATTCTTCCCTTTGGATTGAGTAAAGCCCTGCAACATCTTGAATTGTGAGAGAAGAAATCTCTGTTTTAATCCACCCAGTGTGGTACTTTGTTAAGCAACCACACAGGAAACTAATACAAGGTCTTTTTCTTATTAAATTTTAAGAGCTCTTTATATAGTAAAGATCTAAACTCTTTTGTCACATATGTTGTAAATATTTTTCTCAGATGGCCTTCTCTATGGTGTTGTTGCCTTGCAAAGCTTTTAAAAGTATTTTTATAGAGTCTATTAAAAGGTTCTTCTTTCATGTTTTCTGCTTTAGTAGTTCATTAAGGTCCTCTTGAACTTCTGAAAACATTCATCTATATTCGTTCTAATTCATTTTGGTTTTATTGTTTAATGTTTGGTTCTGGAACTTCTTTTGCTATGTTGGGCCAAAAAAAAAAAAAAGGAATTTTAAAAAATGAATAATCAAATATCTCAGAAACACTTATTAAAATGCCCTTTTTATGAGAGCCAAAATTCTCATATATATTAGTACTTCTTCAGTTTTGAATTCTGCTCCATTGATAGGTTTATCTACTGTTGCCCTCCTACCACTGAGCTTTAATTTTTATTACTTTGTTACAGGTTTAATATCTATCAGTGCCTGTACCCTTCATGACTCAGCCTTTGCAAATACTTATATCTCATCTACTTTCTCATCCAAATGAACACTTCATTAGAATTTTAATTAAAATTATACTAAGAATTTTACATTAAAATTTTCATTTGAATTTTAATGAGAATTGTACTGTTTACAAATTAATTTTATAGGAACTAAAAGTCTTAAAATGGTCATCTCATCCAAAAATATCTATTTACTCATCTTCTTTTATGTGACTAAATTAAGATTTTTTTCTTGTTATGACAGTTATTTAATAAACAAGATGCATATACACATATATATACATATATATTTTAAGTTCTTTATTCATTTGTATATTTGCTTATTGGTTCTTCAGAACCATTATATATATATACACACACACACACACACACACACACACACACACACACACACACATATATATATATGTATACACACACACACACACACACACATATATGTGTGATATATATTATGTCAGATCCATTTGGTTGGCCAGGAAGTATGCTCTCTCTTACAGTAAAACATTTGCTTCAATGGGGGAACAAACACACTGAATTTCAATCATGAAGTGGATCAAATGAGTTGCAAATGTTGGATTAGACTTGCTTGAGAATTCAGAAAGGGAAAGCTCTGAGCCATGCAGACAGTCTTAGTTCAGCTTTCTTCTCCAGACCTTTCTGTAGACCTGGGCTCTTCTCTTTAAATTGTGAAAAGGAGCAACTCTGCAGAACTGGCAAGAGACTTGGGTGTTTTCAGTGGAGCCCAGAAAGAGTGCAGTGCTCCTGGATTCCCATCCCTAAGTAGCTATCAGGATCCCTTTGGGGAAAACCAGATGCCCAAAGAGCATCAAAACAATCTGCATTATTAAGGGTAATCAGTTACCACACTTCTTACCCTTATATAACAGTGAGATACTCTCTTCTGTGAAATAACCAAAGACATTCAAGCAGATGATTTCCCTGGCATTACCCAGAGGCTGACAGACTTGAAAGGGCCCATCTATGAATGTGATAATAACCACTTGAAGTGAATGTGGTCAGTTCTGCTTCTTTCACTGGGACTTATGAATCATGTGAAGGAAACTCAAAGAGAAACAAAACCAGGAACTGAATTCCTTTCTGGAAGCACATGGGTTAACACAAAGGCTCTTCAGGGCTGGGAAGAGCAGGAGAAAAGTAACTTCCCTCAACAATTCTCCTTATCAGCTCTGGAATTTAAAAAGCACCACCCCCCCTACCCGCCGAAGAGCCAATCATTCATTCGTCATGTATTTATTAAGCACTTATTATGTGCCAGGCACTCTTTGAGGAGCTGAAAGAAAGAGATTGAATAAAACACACAAAGTCCCTTGTGTCTGACTGTATGGAGCTTTCTTTCTAGTGACAAGAGAGGTAACAAAATTAATATATACATAATTTCATGTAGTGTTGAGTGCTACAAATAAAAATAAAGTAGGGTAAGAGGTTAGAGCAGTGCTGTCTCACAGAACTTTCTGTGACGACAGAGATGTTCTATATCTGTTCTGTCCAATAAAAATAGGGCAAAATTTTACATTTTTAAAAATTTTCCATGCTTTATTCATGTTTATGCAAAACTATGGGTGAGGAGAATTCATTCTTTTTCTTTTTTTAAATTAAATTTATTGGAGTAACATTGGTTAATATAACTATATAATTTTTAGGTGTACATTATCATTTGACATCTGTATAGTCTATTGTGTGTTTACCACCCAAAGTCCAGTTTCCTTCAGCTACCATATATTTGATCCCCTTTACCCACTTTACCGCTCCCCACCCACCCTGCCAAATTTTACATTTAAATAACTACACCTTGCTACCACATTGGACAATGCAGGGTTAGATTGTGTAGGAGGTGCTGTGTTTCTAAGAGAAGAGGTCAGAGTGGGATCCTCTGAGCAGAGGAAATTTGAGTAGAAGCCTGAGTAAGGCCCCAGCATAAGCCCTGCCGCTCCCCAAGGACTCAGAACTCTCCAGACACACCCAAAAGTGAGAGCGAAGGCCTCAGGTGGAGAATGGCAAGGATGCCAGGTGGCTGAGTGGAGTCAGGAAGGGGTGACAAGGGAAGTGGCTGCAGACAGATAGATCATCAAGGGCCTTGGGTTTCACTTTAAGTAGGATGACCTAATAGTAGGGATCTAGAAGATGTAGCTTAATAAAACCCCATTTACCTAACCATTGGAAATGTCTCTTCTTTAACTAAATCTCATTAGCCCTGTTCTTTCACATCCGATATAATATCTATTCTGACTACAATCATTTGATAATGAATATGACAACTTCAAAATACAGGCAGCACTTATGAAATGTCTTTAAAAACAGGTTTAAGGATGGAGTAGGACAGCTGGAAGAAAAATTCTTCAGTACAGACCAAAATATCAAGAGAAAAATCTGACTCTTAGTTGTACCTGGTAGGTGTTTAATAAGATCTGCGATCATTTATCCTTCTCCACATTCACTCAGTCTCTCACTAGAGCTATTATAAAATGAGACTAGTCTGCTTGCCCATCACTGACACTGGAAGAAAAAGAAATAGACCCAGATAATTTCTAAATGAGATAGTCATATTTTTGCATATTTAAAATTTGGCTATGGAGTCAGTCAAATACTGGTGTCAGGCAATTACTTAGACCCAAAGATAAAACACTATAAGAGTCATATAATCCATATACCATCTCAAGGGAACAAACATATGATCGTTCCTAAATTCATACAGAAACTCCACAACATCCCTTGAGCAAACAGGTGTTCTAGA
>NW_011889043.1:1820690-1831708 GCF_000151845.1 Pteropus vampyrus
CTATGCAAAAATAAACTAAAGGCACAGGTCCTGGCCATCAAGAAATTTTTTATTTAGTGGGACATCCAACAACTAAGCAGATAATTGTCTCATAATGTGATAAGAGCTACGTGCTGGCTCATGGTATTATATTATCGGGCAAAAGGTGGATAAGTAAAGCATTCACAGACCAAGGACCTAGCTTATTACAGGCCACAAAAGGAAGTCAGTATATGTATAAATTAAAAAAAACAAAATATGTAGTGAGAATCTTTTGCAAACCTGCATTTGTGTCAGATCCAGAACAAAAGTGAAAACGAAACTGGATTCCCAATGCCTTTTCTGACTGTCACACCTCTGGGACCAATAGTCAAACTCAACCTGGACCGTACTTGTTTGACCATTACAATGTTCAGTCTCTTCCATTAGCTTTTTGGTGTCTTGCCTCTCTGACATTGTTATCCACTATGAATTAGTACAGGGAGGAAGATACAAAAGCATTTTAATGATTGACAAATATATGATCAACGTCTGATTACAAGTGTTTTCTAAAATGCATTCCAAGAGATATTTAAAAAGTGTTCCTCAAAAAGAGTGTTTATAGACAAACAAAATGGGATACACCTGCCACCTTTCCACCACCTCTACTGCCAATCACCTGGTCCCAGTCAGCATCTTGTCTCACCTGGACACTGCAATGGCCTCCCCACTGGTCTTCCTGCTTCTACCTTTGCTCCTTAGAGGCTCTTCTCCATACATCAGCCAGAAAAATTCTTCCCAAATGTAGAGCAGGGAATATCACTCCAGTGTTATGAACTCTCCATGGGCTTCCTTCTCCCTCCCTTAGTGCCTACATTATCTGGCCCATCTCCTCTCTGGACTCATCTTCTCCCACATCCCCTTCACCTCACCCCAGCCTACTCCAACATGCCAAACACTCTTCTGCCTTAGGGCCTTTGCACTTGCTATTGTCTCTACTTGGAATGCCCTTCCCCCAGATAACTGCTGGCCTCCTGCTCTCACTTCCTTCCAGTGTCTTCTCTATTGTCACCTCCACATAGAGCCCTAGACCACACTATTTAAGACAGTACCCCCAAATTACCATGCTCTGACCCTTTATACTGTTTTTCTTATCATCTATCACCATGTAACAACATATTATATGTATTTTGATTTGTTTATTGTCTGACTCCCCCACAAACTATAAACTCCATGAGAAAAGGAATTTGTTTTGTTCTTGGATAAATCCTTGGGCACATTCTAAAATTACTTGTTAAACAAATCACTGAACCGAACACTAAATTAATCAAAACCAAATTTCTGATGTTGTTTTTACAAACCTTCTCAGAGCCTTTGATATGTTAGTCTGCATGGTGTGAATCTTTCCCCCAAGAAGGTGTAAACTTATCTGGCCTTGCAGTCCAAAATAGCTTCCAGAGTAAGCATTCTCAGGACTAGTGCTGGGGAACCTCCTTGGGGTGAGATGCATCAGTATGAAAACATGTTCACTAGTGCTATCAACAAGGAGAAGAAAGACATGGGCCTTCTCTTGCTTGTGAGCCTCCCACAATACAAAAGCAGGATGAACACGACGGCCTCTATGATCCCAGGAAAGCAAATTAAGTTTGATGTTTGTTGTTCTAATCTTAGGGAGGCAAATTAGTTTGATGCTATCACTGCATAGTGAACCGTTTCTGTCATGGCCAGCATGGTCTGCAGAAAGCTGCTTGCCCCTGACTTCTAGTCTCCATCATCAGCACTGGAATTTAATTATAACAGTCTCAGAGGTCACTCTCCAAATGGAAATACACTGCTGGACATACTGAGTAGTGAGGGAGGACAAAATTCATTTCCTTTCTGAAAAAAAGGCCTTACTTTACCTTCTCTCAATCTCTCTCACGTAATTCACAAGTTGTATTCATCTTTGATAATCACCTTTGCTATAGTCATAAGTCACATGTGATTCTTTAAGAAAGTCAGGTCTAGGTTCTCTAAGACAGATTTAGACAAAAAGGAGAGTCAGTGAAGAAGTTTATCATTCAAAGGGTCATTAAAAAAAATAATGCCTGGGCTGCGGTAAATTTACTCTAGTGCCTGCAGCATGCAGAAGCTGGGAGAACGGGTGGTAGGGAAGGGGTAGGGTGAGAGACCAGTGAGAAGGAGGTGCAGCCCATTTCCTCGGAAGTCATTCTCTGGTGGGACTCTGTCCCCATTACAACTAGCTAGAACACGTGGCATGCTACGAGGGCCAGGACAGGAGGAGCAGGGAAGGATGCATCTCAATAGCCTGCTAGAAGGCACAAAGGTCTACAGGTGGAGTGTGGACTCTGCCTTACAGAGCTTCTATTTTCAAGCACTGCCTGTAGGTGTGTGAACCAGACTTTGAAAGACTCGTCATGAAAGTGACCAGTGACCTGGGCTTTAACAGAATATTTGGCACATCTGGGCTTTGAGGACTGGAAGGAGAAAACAAACAAAGACTGGAAGGAGAAAACAAATAAGTACAGTAAGTAGATTATTTTCCTGCTGGACGGAAATGGTTTCATCTATTCTAAATTGAATTTTTTACTTAAGTGAGAGTTTTTGGTCCTAATGATTTAAAAGATCCTAAAAGGTTCTCTAAATGTAAGCAGAATCAGTCAGGCTTATCTGCAACCCTCCTCCCATCTCCAAATGTTTCCTCACTTGGGGTATAATACAGAAATTGCAGGACAATATTCAACTCCCAGTCCACGGGTGTTCAGGGATACGCATTTATGGCATGTCATCTGCATAGCACATTCACATTTATAAAGTAATCTCAAATACATTATCTTATTTGATCCTCATTTGTACATAGAGCAGATTTTATAGATAAAGAAATTGATGTTGAAAGACGTATTGGGACTGGCCCAGAGTCACAAAGGGCCTGTTCGAAGAAACGTGAGCCAAATCTAAGACCTCTGGCTCTGAATCCTGTTCTCTTTCAGTTGCCAGACAAACTGAACTTCAAACATCCAGGTTCTTATGGCAAGGAGGCAATATTGTATCTGCTTTCTGATGTGTTTCATCCCATCCTGGCTTCCAGAATTCAGTTTCTAATTTCCCCATAAAATTTACATAAAAAGGCAAACTGAGAACAACAGAGCTCCATGGTGAGGTCGGTGCTGGTGGGCTGCTGTAGCGGCTGGCTCGTACCCGCATAGCTCAGTTCGGCACACCAGCCTCACATCCCTGGGATCAGCATGGTTACTACAAGGCAGAGGTTTAGGGGATGGCTGGTGACTGTTCACTTTCAAACGTTAATTACACAAACCCTGAGGGTCCGCTGAATTAGATTAATAGCTCCATCAGGAACATGCCTTTGCTTGAGAGAGCACCCTGCCTGCTAACTTTGCATGCAAACAGCAATTCTACCCAAGTGCATCTCTATTGATGCTGCACTGCCAAGAATATGCATGCCTCCACTTCCTGCAGCCAAAGAGAAGGCCCACCGGTGACACTCCATGTCCTTGATTTCAAATGGGGCCCCTCCTCTGCTTTTGTCCCACCTCCCTCACCCCAGGCTAGCCCTCCTAGCTGTTTTGACAAACCCTCACAGCTCCACTCTTGTTCAGCAGCATTCTCTTTCTAAAGATCTCAAGAAACATAAAAGTTAAGTCCATGCATGTTAGAAAATACCTCGCTATTAGGGAGAGAGAGAGAGACACCATGTATAGTTGTTAGGTCACTGAAAATACTAGGGGCAGTCATCCCTCTGAAGAACAGTTGGTAACAAGAGGTAACCCCTAACTGTTATTCTATTTCTATGGAAAATCAGAGTCGACTTAAGTCATTGTATCTTGAAATACCTATTTTATAGGTACAAACCATTGTATTCATTTCCTAATATAATGTAACTTAGATATAGAAAATCCTAAGGACTCCACCAAAAAACAGTTAAAACAAACTAAAACTAATTTCAGAAATATATTAGTTTCCTAGGGCTGAGAGAGCTAAGTACCACAAACCAGGTGGCATAAATCAACAGACCGATTGTCTCACAGTTCTCAGGCTACAAGTCTGAAATCAAGGTGTCAGCATGGCCGTGCTCCCTCTAAAATCCGTAGAAAAGAATCATTCTTTGCCTCTTCCTCACTTCACGTGGTAGCCATCAATTCTTAGCATTCTTTGGCTAGCAGCTGCGTCGTTTCACTAATCTCTGCCCCTGCCATGAGAGGGCATTGTGCCTGTGTGTCTCTGTTGAAATTCCCCTCTTCTTATAAGGACACCAGTCATATTAGGGCCCACCCTAATGATCTTCTCTTTTTCTTTTTTTAATTTTCAATTTTTTTAAAATTAAGTTTATTGGGGTAACATTGGTTAATACAATCATATAATTTTCAAGTGTACATTATCATTTGACATCTGTATATTCTATTGGATGTTCACCACCCAAAGTCTAGATCCCCTTTACCTACTTCACCCTCCCCTGACCCCCCTACTTGACCCCCTTTACTCTCCTCCTCCCCAACCCCACTAGTAACCACTACTCTATAGTCCTCTGGTAACCACTAGTCTATAGTCCATGTCTGCGAGTCTCTGTTTGTTTGTCCTGCTCATTTGTTGCTTTTAGGTTTATATCCCATGTGTAAGTGATATCATGTGATTTTCAACTTTTTCTGTCTGGCTTATTTCGCTTAGCACGATTATCTCGAGGTCCATCCATGTTGTTGCAAATGGCAGTATTTCATCTCTTCTTGTGGCTGAGTAATATTCTATTGTATATATGTACCACAGCTTCTTTAGCCAATCATCTATCGTCGGGCACTTCAGTTGTTTCCATGTCCTGGCCACTGTGAATAATGCTGCTATGAACATTGGTGTGCAAATATCTTTATAGATATAAGTTTTCAAGTCTTTGGGGTAAATCCCAAGTAGAAGGATTGCTGGATCATATTGTAGGTCAACTCTTAGTTTTTTGAGGAACCTCCATACAATTTTCCATAGTGGCTGTACCAATTTGCAGTCCCACCAGCAGTGTATGAGGGTTCCTATTTCTCCACATCCTCTCCAACATTTGTTATTGCTTGCTAATGATCTTATCTTAATTATATTTGCAAAGACCCTATTTCCAAATAAAGTCACATTCAGAGGTACCAGGGGTTAAGACTTCAACATATCTTTTGGGAGGATGCAATTCAACCCACAACACCCATTCTACTAGAAAATTGACTGTATAGCAAATAAACCCATATTTGATTCTACTTAAGAATTATAATGCATCTCATTAGTATTTTCCTGTAATCACTCTCTCTTAGATATCCAAAATGAGGTCTGCAGATACTTCCAGTCTCAGAGAGATACTATCCATTTGATCTAGCAAATCACACTATTCTTTTAACCTCAAGAGGTTTAGCCCTTTAATCTCCAATATTAGAATAGAAAGAAGAAAATAGAATATTTATGAGCATGTGTGAAACACTTCTATCACTTTCCTTTTCTCCTTTTTTCATTCCTTCGTCTTCATTGCAACCTACACACATTTTAAAATCATATGTAATAATACAGCAAGTAATTAAGATTTAGAAATTATTTCTTGAACACAAATTTTCTCCTGAGTCTCCCCCTTCAAGTAGTTGGCAGCAAAAAGGTTGATTTTATAATCATAAATTCACAGACATCAAATAGAAAAGAAGGTCAGACAGCCTGTGCTCACATGCCTAGTTTGCCAGTGACTAGCTGGGGGACGTTGGGCTAATCACTTCACTTCAAAAGTCAACAGGACTATGGAGAAAACCACAAGAAAACAACATAAGCACATAGCTCATTAGTTAGTCAACCTCTTTGTTTATACTGTGCCAGACAACAAAATCAAGTTCTTTTCACCATGATTAACTAAATTAACAAGCTGTCTCTATTTGCTTCAGGACAGGAATACTAAACTCAGATTTTATTTTCATTTGATCTCTAGGTCAAGTAGCAACAGATAGTTTAAAGTTTCAGCTTGAAACCAAAAGTCTTTTAAGTCTTAAAAGGTTAAGTGATTTTAAAGTTATTCAATATAAAGAAATTTTTTTTCTCTGTAGAATATAGATGTATCATATTTCCAGAATAGGAACACAGTGAATCATAGAATTTCAAGAAATTGTGCTTAAAATTTTTATGTAAAAATATAGAAATTAAAACATTTCTTGTGTGTGTGGTTTACAATAAAAAATTAATGGAAAAAAACTTTCTCATCAGATTTTGCTCTTGGAAAAAATTGTCTCGATCATGCAGTTTTCAAGGAACTATTCTTGGCTTGTTTTTAGTTACTTTTGACATCTGTCCTCTTTCTCTTAAGTGGAACTATTTTAAGCATGGCTTCCCAGGAGACACAGTATTCCTTCAAGTTACAGCACTATTCCGGGAGCGAGGGTGAAGGCTTCAGTTATTAGCATTCCCCACATCTCTGGTGCCTGCGTTCAGGCTGAACCATATGGAAGTGCTGATATTTGGCCACTTTTGGCAACTTCATCTGATACACCTGTTACAACATCACAGCATTCAAGCATGTCCCTCACACGCCTCTAACTTCCTGGCACAAACTTCAGGCACCATTCTGTCCAAAATTTCCTGGCCTGTGTAGGAAGCTACTGATAATGTAGACAGTTTTACATCCAAGTCTCTGAAATTTTGGAAAACATGGCTAAAAAGAATATTGTGAATATTTTATTCAGTTATTTTTGTTTACAATTAAAACTCTGGGAATTCAAAATTAACGCTCTTACCCGTGAGCTTCTTGTAAACACCAGAAAAAGTTTCAACCTTGTGTTCATATTGTTCTGCTGTGCTTTATCCAAATGAACTTACATGAGCCGGCTGCCATCCAGTTTCATGTGGATTCACTTAACCACAGTATCACTTGGGAAGACCAAGTCTCCAGGATGGCACTGTGCACAGCTGTCAGACTGCGGCTCTTGGGATGCTTTTGCCTATTATTTTTTACGGCTTTTTCGAGTTGGCTTAGGCAGAATTCTCCTCTGAACTGTAAAGACAACATGCTTCCTACTGAGCTTTTTCTCCAATTTTCATACTAGCTGGACTTGAATTTTCTGGAAAGATTTCAGTTGAAGAACAGGAACAAAGATTATAATAGCTTTCTGACCACCGTGACCTTCAATTTCCTTGGCTGCTGTTATAGTCAGCTCCCATGGCTGGGCCTTGAGGTCCAAGTTTATTTCCAGCTCAAGGAGAGCCTGGAGATGCCAGACTCGAACTTATCTGGCTTCTCGCCATTGGGTTTCTCATCATTCGCGCTTGAACTGAACGTGGCCTTCCCCTGGTGAGCACTGGCCCGAGAAGAGCTTAAAACATTTCTTTAGAGCAAGTTCTGCAAATGTTGTCCATGCTTCTAATTTCTGATAAGCTTAGTGTCTGAACCTCAGACTCTCTGTCCCATATTACTATCACTGCCTTCCTGAGCAAATTCTTTCGTATCATTCCTTCTCTTTATGTCCTTCTTTATCCCTACATAGGGGATGTCACTCCCATGTTATCTCTTTTAACTGACCATATTATAGAACAGAAGTTACTTTATTATTTTCATATTGTTTAATTGCATGTCTTTGTTATTACTTTTTTAAAAGCAAGAATTAAAAAAATCCTTATATTGCTTTCACATCACATGATCTTTTGTTGACTCCTCACCTTCCGCCAATCATGGGTCAGTAGCCCTAAGATAAAGTTCCCTAAGCTCAGTGTAGACAAATTCTCCCAAAAAAGTATCCTGAAAAACAAATATCTTTAATATTTGCCTACTGTGTTGCACAGACTAAATGTGAGTGACCTTTTCTAAAATATGGTTTTTACATACTTAGTTGTAATGTAAAGTTTAAAAAGATCTGTAGATATTTTACTGATTTCAAGAATTAAATTTTGTTTTAAAATGGCAGATCTTAAAATGCTGTAAAAATTAATTCTTTTGATAAAAGTGCATCCTTTATAGATCTTCAAATATTATATATACATGTATGTATATACGTATATATATGTGTGTGTGTGTGTGTGTATACATATACATATACATATATATATATAGTAATCAATTCTTAACTGCCAAACACAGTATTCGATGAAAATAATCTGAAAACTATAAGGCATTATTTGCTTGTTATATCTAAATTGTGCATATGCAAAATTTGACTTTTATGCCAGTTCATTATTTTATGGCGGCATTTCTTAAACTACGTTCAGTGGAATATAAGTTGAAGAAATATTAATAGGTGTTGCTGTATATTCACCATTGACCAAAAAAACAAGGTCTCATTGCACTCAAATTGTTGAAATTAAGCAAAAAGTTTGTAGTCATCACATTTTGCAACACTCTGTTACTCTCAAATTAGACTACTTCCAAACTTGATAATTATTCTTGGATCACATTAATTTTCTTAAAACAGTTAATGTCGGAAGTGTTTATTTTTTCCATGGAATTCTTAGGTTGTTTCTGGAAGTATTTAATTCCTTTGTGTATTCATATTCGTGGTCTACTTTAACCTGAGTGTATGGCAAATTTCTTGAGTTTCTATTGGTCTTTTAACATTCAGCAGGTCTTTACTGTTTTTCTGCTACGTCTCAGGCACTATTTTAGGCACTTGGGATGCAACAATGACAAGATCCCTGACTTGTGAGTTTTCATGCTAGTATGGGGGAATACACAATAAACATGAAAATAAATCACATGAAGATTATCTATGCTATGAAAAATAAAAAACAAGGCAAAGAAGACTGAGAGTGGAGGAGAGGTAGGTTGCAGTAATAAATAGGAAATTGGGGTAGGTCATACTGAGATGAGATTTGGGCAATAAATGACGTAACGAAGGTGAGAGTCATCTAGGAGGATATATGGAGAAAGAATGTTCAAAGCAGAAAAGACAGAACAAAAACCCCAAGTCATTCCTGGCATATGAGAGGAACAGCAAGGAGGTCAGTGTGCTTGGATCAAAGTCATATAAGGAAAGGTAGGAGATGAACTCAGAAAGGTAACAGGTGGCCAGATAATAGAAAGCCTTGAGATCATTTGTAAGGACTTTGGCTTTTATTCTGATGATAAGGAGCTATTGCAGGGAAGTGAGCAGAGAAGGGACATGATCTGACTTCCTTTTAAGAGATTTCTCTGGCTGCTATGCTGAGGACTCTAGAAGACAAGAGTAGAAGCAGAAACCAGGTGAGAAGCTACTTTAGAAATTCAGGTGATTCCAATAGGTGGGGAGAACAGCAGTGGAGGTGGTAAGAAATAATCAGAATCTAGATATAATTTGAAGGTGGAGACACAAAGACTTCTTGGTGTGGAGTGTGAGAGGAAAGAGAGGAAAGGGAAGGATGGATTTTCCATCAACTGTGATGGGACAGGGTACAGAAGCAGCAGCTTTGGGTAGTGGTTGGGGAGAAAAGATCAAGAGTTAGTTTTTGGAATATTAAATTTAAGGTATTAATTAGACATCCAGTGGAGATGCTGAGTATGTAGTTAAAGTTCAGGGGACAGAGGTTTGTGTCAAAGTTATATACATTTGGGAGCCAACAACATATAGTTGGATTTTAAAGCCATAAAAATAAATGAGATCATTAAGAGAGTGAGTGTAGGTGGGGAGAAGAAGGGAGGGTTGCTCCCTGGATCACTAGGAGGTTAAGAGGTTAGAGAGAAAAGGATAAACCAGCAGTGTATATTGAGGAATGGCCTGTGTGACAGGAGGATGCCCAAGAGAAGGTAATTTCAATGGGAATTAATGCTGAGAGTACCAGAGAGGTATCCATCAGTCAGGATAGGTCAGGAGATTGAATTGAGAGGATTTAATGTAAATAATGAAGTTGTTTATCAGGTAACAAAAAGGGTGAAAAAATAACTCTAAGATATCATAAAGGTAGCAACCGCAAGATAAAACACCCCCTTTAGGGCTGGGGGGGACAGAGGAACAAGATTTGATTTATTAAATAAACTTAGAGGAAAGGCTCTACTGAGCTTAGCTCAAACCCCTGGAAAGCAGGAGCTGCTTAGCTGGTGCTGGTGTTTCTGAGCTCAAATGAGGGACCCTGTGGGTCTGGAAACCCTTTTCTAAAATGAGGCTGCCAGCCATCTGGTGCTAATGTCTCTGATAGGGGCTATGATTAGATAGTGTATTGGTTTCTCAGGGCTGCCATACAAATTAAAACAAACCTGGTGGCTTAAGACAATATCCTCTCACAGTCTGGACTGGAAGCATGAAAGCAAGGTACAGTAAGGCCATGCTCCCTCTGAAGGCTGTGAGGTGATATCTACTCCTTGTCTCCCTCCTAACTTCTGGTGGTTGTCAGGAATCCTTGATAGTCTTTCAATCGAAGACACATTACTTCAATCTCTGCCTCCATCTTCATGTGGCCTTCTTATAAGGACATCAGTCATTGGATTTAGGGCTCACTCTAATTCAGTATAACCTCATTTTAACTAATTACATCTGCAAAAACTCTATTTCCAAATAAAGTTATATTTTGAGGTTCTGGAGGGACATGACTTTTGAAAGGACACTATTCAACCTGATACAGGGAAGTTCTGCAAGTGCTGGAAAAACTGCAAACAGAAATCATGTGGCAACAGGAAGGAATTGTCACTTCTGGGGTGAAAAAGTTTTTCTAAGTCATAACACTCACAAGAACCACATGCAGACAGAAAGCCCATGGGAAGCTCATGAGAAAGAACAAGCTCCTTCTTCCTCCTCTAGCCTCTTAGTCTCTTCTAGTATCTCCTATTGGTAGAGCCTAAAATAGCACCATCTCAGAAATTTAGTTTGCAGAGTCTTACCGTCAACATCAAAACAGAATATTAAAAAGATTGGTTTGGAGCTGAGAGACCTCTTAACAATTAGCACAAGAAAGGAATGATCAATCATGTTAAAAGTTGCTGATAGGTAACAAAAGATGAGAATTGATAACTGTTCACTGGATTTAGCTTCAATTGCTCCTTGATCAAAGAAGTTCAGGAAGTGCTGTTCTAGGGCTTTTTGTAGGTCTGGCCAGGCATTTCAGCACTTTGGCCAGCTCCTTTCCAAAAGAGTGCAGCCCATTTT
>NW_011889043.1:1831758-1834772 GCF_000151845.1 Pteropus vampyrus
GAGGAAAGGGAAGGATGGATTTTCCATCAACTGTGATGGGACAGGGTACAGAAGCAGCAGCTTTGGGTAGTGGTTGGGGAGAAAAGATCAAGAGTTAGTTTTTGGAATATTAAATTTAAGATATTAATTAGACATCCAGTGGAGATGCTGAGTATGTAGTTAAAGTTCAGGGGACAGAGGTTTGTGTCAAAGTTATATACATTTGGGAGCCAACAACATATAGTTGGATTTTAAAGCCATAAAAATAAATGAGATCATTAAGAGAGTGAGTGTAGGTGGGGAGAAGAAGGGAGGGTTGCTCCCTGGATCACTAGGAGGTTAAGAGGTTAGAGAGAAAAGGATAAACCAGCAGTGTATATTGAGGAATGGCCTGTGTGACAGGAGGATGCCCAAGAGAAGGTAATTTCAATGGGAATTAATGCTGAGAGTACCAGAGAGGTATCCATCAGTCAGGATAGGTCAGGAGATTGAATTGAGAGGATTTAATGTAAATAATGAAGTTGTTTATCAGGTAACAAAAAGGGTGAAAAAATAACTCTAAGATATCATAAAGGTAGCAACCGCAAGATAAAACACCCCCTTTAGGGCTGGGGGGGACAGAGGAACAAGATTTGATTTATTAAATAAACTTAGAGGAAAGGCTCTACTGAGCTTAGCTCAAACCCCTGGAAAGCAGGAGCTGCTTAGCTGGTGCTGGTGTTTCTGAGCTCAAATGAGGGACCCTGTGGGTCTGGAAACCCTTTTCTAAAATGAGGCTGCCAGCCATCTGGTGCTAATGTCTCTGATAGGGGCTATGATTAGATAGTGTATTGGTTTCTCAGGGCTGCCATACAAATTAAAACAAACCTGGTGGCTTAAGACAATATCCTCTCACAGTCTGGACTGGAAGCATGAAAGCAAGGTACAGTAAGGCCATGCTCCCTCTGAAGGCTGTGAGGTGATATCTACTCCTTGTCTCCCTCCTAACTTCTGGTGGTTGTCAGGAATCCTTGATAGTCTTTCAATCGAAGACACATTACTTCAATCTCTGCCTCCATCTTCATGTGGCCTTCTTATAAGGACATCAGTCATTGGATTTAGGGCTCACTCTAATTCAGTATAACCTCATTTTAACTAATTACATCTGCAAAAACTCTATTTCCAAATAAAGTTATATTTTGAGGTTCTGGAGGGACATGACTTTTGAAAGGACACTATTCAACCTGATACAGGGAAGTTCTGCAAGTGCTGGAAAAACTGCAAACAGAAATCATGTGGCAACAGGAAGGAATTGTCACTTCTGGGGTGAAAAAGTTTTTCTAAGTCATAACACTCACAAGAACCACATGCAGACAGAAAGCCCATGGGAAGCTCATGAGAAAGAACAAGCTCCTTCTTCCTCGTCTAGCCTCTTAGTCTCTTCTAGTATCTCCTATTGGTAGAGCCTAAAATAGCACCATCTCAGAAATTTAGTTTGCAGAGTCTTACCGTCAACATCAAAACAGAATATTAAAAAGATTGGTTTGGAGCTGAGAGACCTCTTAACAATTAGCACAAGAAAGGAATGATCAATCATGTTAAAAGTTGCTGATAGGTAACAAAAGATGAGAATTGATAACTGTTCACTGGATTTAGCTTCAATTGCTCCTTGATCAAAGAAGTTCAGGAAGTGCTGTTCTAGGGCTTTTTGTAGGTCTGGCCAGGCATTTCAGCACTTTGGCCAGCTCCTTTCCAAAAGAGTGCAGCCCATTTTGACTGACACTGAAACAGTTAATAGTCATCATATACATGCAGCCATATACAAAATGCTCACTGTGCTACCCACAGCCACCACATATCCTGTCACTTCCCTCTGCTGAATTTTATTTTGATGTTTGATGTTTCTTAATTTCGGTAAGAAGTTCATGGATGATTGAAAGAAAGTGCTTATGTTTTCATCTGTTTCTTTGGAGGGTGACAGAAGCAAGTAAAAGTAGTAGAAAGAAATTCTGTTGGTAAATCTGGAGCAAACTCAATGCATATTTTAGAGACCTAGATGCATCCTTGATACCTCATTGATACTCTTTTGTGGATATTTTCTGCCCTTTTTAAAGTTAAAATTTATAAAACATGGTAATGTCCTGAATATTAAAAAAAATACATAATACAAAATAAAAACAAAGAGGAGACAATATAAAAACAGCACTGAACTATGAACGAAGAAGGTTGGATTCCAAGACTACCTTTGTCACTAACTAGTTATATAGTTAGGCAAGTGTTTTAACAGCTTTTGGCCTGTTTTAATTAGAAAGCTGACATAAAAGATCTCAAAAACTGTCAGCTCTTGACTTGTATTATCTAACTACTAAAACTAGCAATGTATGATTATCAGTGTTATTTTGTGATTACTATGAATTTTGAGAGTGGAAATTAGTAGAGGATTTTACTTCAATATATAAATTACTACTTTTGTGCTCTATAAAGGGATTACATTTTTCACAGAAAAGTGACAGTATTCAACAAATTTGTAAGCTAATAGGAAACTAAAACACTGAAAGTGAAATCTGAAAGAAAACACCACAGTTGCCCATCACTGTTACTTGTTATTTATTTGATATCTGTGACTTTCTCTTCTTTCCTAGAAATTAACCAGTGTGTATGAAAAACAGAACCAGAAAGCACTTAGTGTATTTTGTTGCATTCATCAGTAGTTTGTTCCTTTTTTATTATTGAGTAAATAAATCATGATTTGTTATCCACTCACCAACTGAAAGACATTTGGATTGTTTCCATGTTTTGGAGATATGAATAAAGCCTACACAAACATTCACATACCGTTTTTTGTGTGAATGTAAGTTTTCATTTCACTTAGGTAAATATCTAGGATGAGGATCAATGGACCATATGGTGAATAGATGATAAACTTTATAAGAAATTGCCGAAGTGTTTTCCAAATTACCATTTTGCATTTCCATCAGCAATGTATGAGTTTCAAATGCTCTGCATCTTTGTCAGCACTTAGTATTGTAAGTTTTACTTTATTTTTTATGTTAGTC
>NW_011889043.1:1836028-1883240 GCF_000151845.1 Pteropus vampyrus
TAGCTAATTAATTTCTTTCTTGTTTTATTATTAGTTTCAGGTATACTGTACATTGGTTAGACATTTATATAGTTTATGAAATGATCCCCCTGATTACACTACCTTCCCTTTAGCTCTACACATAGCCATTGCATTACTGCTGACTGCATTCCCTATGCCTTGCTCCCCATCCCTGTGACCACCTGTCAACTACTAATTTATATTTCTTTAACCCTTTATTGCTTTCTCCCAGCACCCCACCCTCTTCTCCTCTGGCCATCACCAGATTTCTTTAATTAGTGCTTTGCAGTTTTCATCATAAAGATATTACACATATTTTGCTAGATTTACAATTAAGTATTTCTTTTTTAAAAAGTATTTCTTTTTGTGTACTATTGTAAATGGTTCTGCTTTCTTAAATTTGAATTTCCAACTGTTTATCACTAATACATAAGAATGTGACTGACTTTTGCATATTAGTTTTAGTAGCTTTTTGTGTAGATTCTTTATGACTTTTCATGCAGATAACTATATTATCTTTTAATAAAGACAGTTCTCTATTTCTTCCCCCACCCCTTCAATTTCTTCCTTTCTATCTTCATGTCTTTTATTTATTTTTCTTGCTTTACTATTTTGGCTGTGGCT
The DNA here is from genome assembly GCF_000151845.1 of Pteropus vampyrus. Classification (NCBI taxonomy): domain Eukaryota; kingdom Metazoa; phylum Chordata; class Mammalia; order Chiroptera; family Pteropodidae; genus Pteropus; species Pteropus vampyrus. Next base: position 1,836,653 of record NW_011889043.1, read on the forward strand.
TGCAATATAATTTTGAAAAGGAATGGTTAAAGCAGATGTCCTTGCCTAGTTCCCAGTATTAAGGAGAAAGCATTTAGGTTTTCATAATTAAGTATTATCTCAGCTGTAAGGTTGTAGGTGCCTTTTATTCTGAGTCTACTGAGAGATTTTTCTAAATCATAAATGGATGCTTAACTTTATCAAATAATATTCCTGCATATATTTATTAGATCATTGACATGATAAATTACATTAATTGATTTTCAAATATTGAAACATCTTTGCATTCCCAGGATAAACTTTGTCATGATGTATTATCCTTTTTATAACTTTCCAGATTCAATTTGCTAGTATATTGTTGATATTTTTGTCTATGTTCATGGAAAATATTGGTCTGAAGATTTCTTTTCTTGTAATGTCTTTGTCTAGTTTTAGTAGTAGGGTATTACTGGTCTCATAAAATGAGTTGGTAAGTGTATTCACCTTCGCTATATTCTGGAAGAGTGTAGGTAGAGTCAGTAGTAGTTCTTCCTTAAAAGTTTAGTAGAATTCACCAGAGAACACATTAAAATTTAACTGTACTGATCTCATGGAATTATGAAGATTAAATGAGATAATATTTAAAAATAGCCTAGGTGCTATTACAAATACCCAGGCAATAATAAATATCTGCTATTATTATTAATCTATTAATCCAACTTAATATAGGTAGTTAGTATATTGCTAAAAGAGCACATACCTGCCAGGTGAAAAAGCTTATATGCCACAGGCTGACATGAAAACCCATCTAGATTGGTCAGAAGTGGTAATGGTAAAAAGAAAAAAGAAAAAAGAAAAAAAAGAAAGAACAAGAAAATAAGATATAAAAGAAAACTACAATAGATTTATTTGCTACAATCATTATACATTTATTTAAGGTATGCAGTGAAGGAGCATTCATGTTTAAAAATTTCAGCATTACACTATTTGAAACACTTTGTTTCATAGTTGCTTTTAAATTCCTATATGCCTACCGCTTCTCGGCCTTTTGGCTAAGATCAAGTGTAGTAAATTCCTATATGCCCAAGGAAAGCATGTTGACTTTACCTGAGTCAAAATTAGGAATGCACTTAGGTGCAGGTGAATAATAAAGCAAAATTCCTATTTTGTCTACTTTACGTTTTAGTGACAAAAAAGCCATGAGTACTAAATAAAGAATAATAAGTAATAAATCATAGTTGCTACAATTTTATAAATCCATTAAACAACATACTAAATATTTAGCAGTTTTGATTATGCATTATTACGCACAGCATAATTTTTTCATATATCTCTATATAGTTTTGCTGACTGACATTATGATGGAATAGGTGTGGTGGGAGGCAGTGAGGCATACCAGGAACTGTAACACTGTGTAAATGTCTAATAGCATATTAATGAATCAAACTAATGAGAAGCAAAATCTAGATCTTCCAAATGCTAAGGCTTCACTGGCTATTAACAGAGAGGACTCAGACCTTGGCAGTCCTAGGTTGGCGATAATCTCAGAAGCATTTCAATGAAAGAGACTGCTAAAGTAAGGTCTTGTTTCCTCTTTGATTAATAATTAATATCTATTGAAAACCTCTCAGTCTACAAGTAAACAACTAAGCCAAATGATTCTCTGTAATGCTCTTATAGAGTTCTGCAGAATACACAGATTCCCTTGGTATATGAAAGGAACCTGGGTTTTTAAGCCCTACAGGTATAAAACCACTATTCATAGCTCTGTGACTTTGAGCAAGTAACGTATGCACTCTGGGCATCAGACTTTTCATTTCTAAAATGCATTACCCCCTACTGATTCATCCCACAAATATTTTTTGATTATGCTTGGCCCTGTTTTAACCTGCTGGGCCCACAAGGGTGAACCTTTAAGAACCTAGCCCAAGAAATGAGCATTCACCAAAGAGAGTAATTTGTGTTATCACTGGATAAGATGTACCAGCCGCATGTTGGAAAGGCACCTAAATTATACCTGGGAACATCAAGTGAGACTTCCCTAAGGAAACTACCTTTAGCTGAGTCCTGAAGGATGAATGGGAGTTAGCTAGGTGAGCTGTGGGGTGAAGGGTGAGGTGGAGAGACTTCTGGCAGGCAGCAAGGCCCAGAGGAGGCCGAGGGAGAGCATGGTGCCATCAGGGACCTGAGGGAATTCACTGCGACCTAGATAAAAATTGCTAATTGATCTTACAGCAATAGGGAGCCATTGGTGATTTTTAATATAAAAATGGATGTGGCCTTTTGTGTTTTACAAATGTATAATGGATTGAAAAAGGACACAATTGAAGTCCAAAGGGCCTTTTAGGAAGCTGTTGCATTATTCCAAGTGAGAAATGAAGGTGGTCTGGACTCAGGGTAAAAAAAATTAAATAGCAAGCGCCTAGAAGGATGACTATTGTATGCTGGGGACCCAGTAAGTGTTAGCTGCTTGCTTTCTTCTTCTCTTATAATCTGTCCCATTGTTTTAAAAGGGACTTTTCAAATGTTCTAGTAGCCATACAGGTAAAATCCCTTTCCAATGAATAAATTTTAAAAGAAATGTTCTTCATAGCAGATACTTTCATATGTCAACAGGGAAGAAATGCATTCTATTTCACCTCTATTTTTAGCTGTTTAGGAATGAGATTTCTAATAAATGTTGATGTAAATGAATTTCATTGCAACAAAATTGTTACTATGTCTTAATTATAAGTTTTATCATTATTATTAGCAGCCACTCTTGTCACTGAGATCACATCAACTGTTTTACTATCTTTGTAGAATTTAAACACTATTTTAAAATTATTTTGATAGTTTCATCTTTATTTGTTGAGTATTTCTCTCCTCCCTTTCTTGAATGTAAGCTCCATGAGAATAGGGACTTTATCTGTCTTGTTTTCGTTTTGTCTCCAGTAGCTGGGAAGAGTGCCTAGCACTTAAAAGAGGCACAATAACTATGTGTAGGCTAACTGATTCACAGAATGAATGAAGAATGGGCATCTGTTTATATGAAGTAACTGAAATTGGCCATTCTTAGCTGTTATTTCTACCTCAAGTCTCTCTGCACTCTAAGCCATTGCATACCTGATTTCAAATTCATCTCTTTAAATGCGCAGTTCTGATAAAGACAATCCCCTGCCATCAAACCAAACAGCTGTATCTGACCTTCAAGGATTCCCATCCATCCTTGCAGCTCATTCTCCCACTACTCCCACATTCCAGTCTTCACACAGCCTCTCTCTCAGATCAACAGAACCACTTGCCACCCGCTAACTGCATCTCCATCTCTACCTCAAACACCCTGCATCTCCCTGTCTACCATCTGCCCATCATGGCTCATTTTGAATGTGATTGCTTTTGAAGTTTTTCTTTATTCCTTATGTCAGTGGTTCTCAACTGGGGCGATTTTGCATGTTCTCTGCTCCTACCCTAGGGACATGTAGCAATGTTCGGACACATTTTTGGATGTTGACAACTGGAGGATAAAATACTACTGGCAACTAGGGGGTAAAGGCCAGAGATGCTGTTAACCATCCTGCAATGCACAGCACTGCCCCCTACAACAAAGAATTATCTGGCCCAAATGTCAATAGTGCTGAGGTTGAGAAACACTGCCTTAAGTAAATGTCTTAACCACCATGGAAAGTTGGATTGCTTATTACTGAACTCCCACTCTTTGTTTTACAGTATGTATATTTAAGCTGTCTGAGTCGTCCCTCACAGGTCTGTATACTTAAGATCCCAGGCTATAACCCAACCATCTCATTTTTCCTAATGAGCGTAGCCTATCCCTTGCACAAGGGAGATGATCAGTTTGTTGACTGAAATTGAATTAAAATTTCTCCTTTATTTAAAAGAATATTCTATTTTCTATTTAAGTCTATTTTCTCTTGTTTCCTGTTAAGAAATAGTAAGCACCATCTTTTGTGCATTTAACCTTTAAATACTTAAAGACTGTTATTAAATAACTTATCTATCTTCTTATCTCCAGATAAATTTGACTACCTTTTATGATCCCACAGAAAAGCATACCCTTTAAGGGCAAAAACTAGTACTAAATTAGATTAAAGGTAGTTCTGATGCTAGTTTTCATTACATATTAGGAAGCTACATTTATTTCATTTCGCACATCTGTAGCTTTTGAGCTAATAAACAAACAAGAGCCAATCTTAACCTCCAGTTGATTAAAGGTGGCTTTACATGAATCAGGACTAAATAATGCCATGATTTATCTAAAGCTCCTCTTTTTCTAATTATGCTAATATTTAACAGAGTTAATAAACATTTGCTAATTGTATAGTTAATTGACATCATAAATATTTGCTGAGCATTTTACAAATAAAATACTATGGCCAATTGGCTGACAGGGCTGTACATTTAGAGACTTTTGGCACATTTCAAAAATTCAACTAAGAGCCAAAATCCACATCTGACCACCAGCTCCCAATTTTAGCTCTTCTGAGATAAGAGAAATCTATCAGCCTAAGGAATATACACACATAGACAGACACTAGTTCTTAGAGTGAAATGTGGAATTTTGAATGAAATTCAGCTTGGGTAAAAAGAAGTTAAATCTAATACGATCAGAAAAGATCTTCATAAACCACTCTCACCATTACCAGAAGCCGAAATCTCTTGAGTATCAACCCAAATGGCCTTCAGGCTGAGGACAAAGGCTGTGGCCACCTGAGAAGCTGTTACACTGAGAAGCTAGGCATCTTGATTCCCAAGGCTGTCAAAGGAACAGTGAAAACCATCAAGAAAGAGAATTTCATGTTATCATACGTCAACCAGACCGAAAATCAGTGATTAGTTATCCTTCGAGGGAAGGAGCAAACTCCTCCAAGCAGAAAGGCACAATGCGATCAGAAGACCCTCAGAAGGCACTTACCACTGTCATGGTTTCCTGAGATGTCACAACTCATCAGTACCAGCAAGAGGAAATAAAGACAAGAAACACCCACACACAAACTCACACACACATACCAGCAAAAGAAAGTGCTAACATTGCCAGCAGGAAGTGAGGCAGAAGTAACTTCAGAAACATCACTGGGAACCTCAAGAACTCAGGTACACACTTTATTGCACTTTAATCTTAGGCAAAGATAGTTCATAATCTGATTTCTAAAAAAGTTTGTAGTACCTAATTTCAAAATCATCTACTAAGTAAAAATAATTTCTAAGCCAGCAATTGCATATAGCATGAACTGTGATGTTCCATCTTATTTAGGAGCTTTATTAAATGGAATATAATGCTACTGCAAATGTCTGACGTGACAATCAGCATAGCAACTGTGTAATATGGTAATAATTAGGGAGTACATAATACCAAAAAATTGGGAGAAACTGAATTAGTTCTCCATTGTAGAATATCCCTTTAATCTTGGCTCAGGCCTATCAGTCTACATTTTAGGCAGAGATCAAATACCTCCAAATCTTCCGTGGCCAGTAGATTTTGTTGGTGTCAGCCTTTAAGGAAAATCATGTGATTCTCCTGATGTTAGAAAAAACTGTAGATATAAAATGGCCTATATTCCTAAGTCTCACATTCAATTATATTAATCAATGGCTTTTCTCCTTGGGTTTGCTGGGAAGTGCATGTTAACCTTTATAGGTCTGGATTTTTTTTTTTTTTTTTGTATTCACTGTCTTTGAATATAATCAAAACTTCTTGTTCACACACATCTGTATCCAGGTATGATCATTACATTTTCAGGTTCATAGTAATGAATATTTGTATTTATTTATCTATGATGTATTTATCTATATGAGGCAAGCTCTGCCCAACAACGTCCTCTGCACATCACAAAGAGTGTGTGCCCTTATCAGTACTCCAACTTTACATTAAAAGGCACACAGAGCAGCATATATTATTCGATCCTGGGTCACTCTTTCACTGTCTTCTAATTTATTCTTTCTGAATTACCCTTACAGCATTTTCAGTTGATATGAAAATATTCATATCCTTGAACTGTGGGCCAAGATAGGTCACCAAGCTTTCACTCCCTCTTTTGTCAGAGTCTCTTCTGGAAGCAGTTCAGAGAGCTCCCACCCTCATGCACAGAAGACTCTGGCAGGGGAATCCCACAGGAAACACTGTTGAGCAGTGACCTCAGAGAATAACAAGATTTTAAAAACAGGTTAGAAAGAACCACCAGATTCCTACTGGGCATCTCCCTCACTTGTTGGAGCAGCCACCTTTGGACATATCTGTTTGTTTCTTCTCTCCTCTAAATTTCCCCTGTCCTTACCCGTCGCTAATCAAGATTAGAGCAGCATGGTAAAACCTCAGTGCCTTCACAGCCCAGATCTCCAGATTGCTTGGATTTGGGATGAGCCTCAGAAGTAGAAGTATGATAAAGGCTTGTGTATTCTCTACAGACATACCATTTCTGCATATTCTCTACAGACACACCATTTTGGTAGGCAGGTCCAGCTCGCACTCTGCCTCCCTTCACAACCACTACTAGAGAGAGAGTAATGTGGCAATAGTCACAGAAAGAGCATGGTCCCTTCGGATACAATGCTGTGATGGAGAGCCCTCCCTGTGTTACAACCTGTCCCTGCTCACCCCCAAATACTTACTAAACGTCGTGCTAAAATAAAGAGAATTTAGAGCGACCTAACATTACCTACTAATAACATATATTTTGCAATGCCTTATTAAATAATTTTCATAGATAAAATAACCTACCTGCACACATAAATTTAAAATATCTGTGTAATACCTTAACAGTAAGAATAGAATAATAATAATTTATGTTTTAAAATATGTAAATGTTCCAGTTAACAACTCTAGAATACAAAATGAAGACTTGAGAGGCTTGCTTCTGAATGAAGAATAACCATGAATGCAACAAACACCAATGTGGACAAATATAGGTGAGCTTATTAATAACTTAAATATCTCAAGTGTTTTTACCACTGCTGATGTAATTTTCGGAAATGATGAACAACACTTGGTAAGATTTTAAACAAAACAAAATATAATCTTCCCTTGATTTATAAGTAGTTTCATTACTGGAAAATACATTATATATAAAAGTTATGCAAAAAATACTTGTCTTTATATATAAAACAGAAAAAAAATCTAGGCTTAAATTGTTAGAAACAAAATTTTCACCTAAATCGATGTCTGATGGGACACTGGAGAGTTGTGCAGTGTGTGAGGCAATGCTTTGTTATGTGGAACTGTTCTGTATACATTATACATCTTTTATTAATGAAATGTGGGCTGTAGCGATAGTGCAACAGTTCTGAGCCTACACTTAAGAGGCACCGCTGGTTTCCACTCACCTTTCTTATACTTCTGCAATCGTAAAGCAAAAAAATATGAACTGCGTAGCCGATTATTCTAAGCAGGATTAAAAACCTGAACCTAACCAGTAAATTGGAGAAAACCCTGCAAACTCAACCTAGAACATGCAGTCCCCAGCCAATGCATAGATGCATGAGTGAAAATAAATTATCATTGCTTTAAGTTACTTTTGGAGTGGCTGGTTAGCCAGCATGATATAGCAATAAATGTCTGACAAATGCTTGCCCACCCGGCATAGGGAAGGCAAGTATGGTTAAAGGAGGAATAGAAAAGTCAATGAGAAATTCATGATGTTGGACAGGGAATGGCTAGATATTGGCAGTGGGGGGTGGGGGAGGGGGAAGGAATGGATGGGATCCAGGGAAAAGGTAAAAGTTAACCAGTGCTATATAAACATAATGCTCAGTCACTAGCCATATGAGTTGCTGGGATTTAGAAGAGCCCTCCAACAAACCACATCGGTATGTGTTTCATGAGTTCGCTCCTTTCTACAATCACCTGAAAGGACAGAATATGAAAAGTCTGCCATATCCTGACAAATTCATGAAAAGGCAGGCAGAGGTGTAATAAGAATTGATTAAGGCCCATGTTGTCACAAAATAAAACTCCTGTCATCAAAATTTAAATAATGGTTCATTTATCCTTGCAGATAATAAACACATATAGCAGTAAACCAGAAGACCCAGAGCAAGCCCATGAGTATTTCATTTTTACCAACATTTTCACCTTCAAAGAAATTGGTGTCTTTAACAAACCTGGCTTCTATCATTTAGATATTTTTAATATTAATTATCCGTAATTCTATCTGGTACTAATGTTCTGATATTTTTAAAGTTGTCAGTCAATGATAAATAAAAGAAATAATTAGTTGAAAAAAACTTGCGTACAACCACAGGAAATCATTCCATGTTCAAATGACATAGGAATGCATCTTAAATAATTCATACACATTTTTAAAGATTTTCAAATAAGCCACACTACTCTCAAGTTCTAGATCTGTACAAAAAACTGAGCGTCTAAGTATCCAAAGCAATGAAGAAAAAATGCAATTTGATACAAGAATCACACAGTTCACAAAATGAAAGACAAACCAGTGATTATAAATAACTATGTGATAACTTGACAACCTGGATAAAAATTGACAAATTTCTTTTTTAAAAATGCAGCTTATCGAAATTGACATAAGCAGCAGCAGAAACTCTGGAGCTTTTATCCGTTAAAAAGAAATGACTTTTGTAACCAATCAGAGACTTAAAAGCATTAAATAAAATTCTGTACACATTCATAAGAAATTTTAGCAAATCAAAAACAGAAACTTATCCAATTTGATAAAAGTAAAGGCAAATGACAGAATTGCTTAAGCTGAAGGACTTAGGCTAAGGTCACAAACAGCGTTCTGCTGCAGCCCAGAGGCATGTGGAATAAATTAAGGATGTTTTCTCTGCCCCTGGTACTTCACGGATTGGAAGTTTGTGCATCTAGAGATAGCATCCTAGGCAAAGTCCTGACATTCTCATGTCCATTAGGAGGGGTAAGGCTCTGCCAAGCAGTTTTCTCAGATGGTGGGCAGGAAAAAAAGTGGGCATACAAGCAGTATAGGAAGAGCTTTGTTAGGCATCACCAGAGGACTGAAGTCTGGAGAGTGGAAGGAGATTATGACAAGATAGGACATGCGAGGGGTTTCTGGGGCACTGGGTATAATCTCTTTCATAATCTGGATGTTGTTTAAAGAGATGTGTTCAGTTTGTGAAAATCAATTGAGGTACACCCTTTTAATAAGTGCACTTTTTTATCTCTGTATAGTTCAATTATAAAGGTTTAAAAATTATGTCAAATATTTTCAACCCTATGTATCCAGCACCGAGAGTTACAAAGATCTCAGTCACCTGAGGTTCAAGGCATTCAGAATATAGCAGGGAAATACATGTAAAGAGGCCATAAAGACAAAGCCTGAGAAGCACCCCTACAGTGGTGGCTGCAAGAAGAGATAGAGAAAGGGACCCGAGTTATGCCATGGAGGGTCATGAAATTTTAAACTGAGGCTTGAAGCACAGGTGGGAGCCCTTCCCATAGACAAATGAGTATATGTTGGGAGTGGGGGAGGGTAAATGGTGGTAGGGAGGACATTCCAGGCCCATGGGAAGATAAAAGATGACCAATCTCCAATCCCATTAAATACACAGTCATAGCAGAATGAAAAATGTCCCTAAAAGCAAAATATTCTGAGCAGTAATACAGGTTTTTGACAGCTATTGAACGCATAAGATTTACTGAGAACAGAGGTGGGAGTGGGAGGAAGGTCCTCTACTTGAATAACTTAAGTCAGCAAAGAGCCGTTCTTCTCAAGGGCCATCACACTTAATGTTTATAATTGGGTTCCTTTTTTCATTTCAAATAAAAATAGCTTTATTGAGTACCAGAGTAATTCATATTCTCATGACTTGAGTTACCTTACCTATATTATGAACTAGAAAAGTATCTATGGGAAAAACTGGCACTGTTTTTTAGTCACTAAAACATTAATACTTAGACATTTTTGAGAAATAGCATCATAGGGACCTCTTGAAATTAATTTTTACCACCTTTACTGGTAGCTTAATTACAATAGTAGTATGTGTGTATTGTTGAAAACTCAAATGATTCAGAAATACATAAAGTAGAAAGTGTAAGGTTATCTCCATCCTGCTCCCAAAAGATAACTGTGTGGTCTTGATCCTCCTAGATTTTTAAAAATACCTTAATTTTTTAAAAGAGAGACATGCCACATATTTTGATCATTAAATTGCTATATTTTAAACTAATAAGATATCTTAAAAACATTTCATGTTAATTATACATAAGTTCACCTCATTTGTTTCAATGGCTGTGTAGCATTTCTTTAGATGAACCATAATTGATCTGAACATCCTCTGACGGACATTAAGGATGTTTTTGACTTTGCACTACTGTGAATAATGATGCAATAAACATCCTGTGCAAAATTCTGATAATTTATCTTAATATTGTGATACCTCTGAATATGTCTGGAAGGGAAAGACAAAGAAGTCTCCCAGGAAAGGGCTCACACCAAGTGAAAGATGATTTGAGACCTACTATTTATGGTCCCAGGACAATGGGCTGGCGTCAGAGGGGAAAACTGATTATAAATTCAGGACATTATGTCACTTAAGTGTCCTCTCACCAGCCTCCATGCAGTCACACATCCTCTAAGCTCTCCAAGGACATGAAGAGCACACAGCGGCATCAGCAGATTTGACAATAGTGAAGCCAGGTACTCCAGGCAGTAGGAGGCAGGTTTGGCAGCAGTGCAGGGAAAGGGGATGAGGACTGCGGGGTGGGTCCCTGAGGACTCAAAGGAATTTGCAGCAGGCTGGGAATCCGTAACTGGAGTAGGAAAAGAATCAGAAAAATGATTGTGGACTCTATTGTGGATTTGTATTTCTACCTCCACACTGATAACGGCCACAGGAAACCCAGGCTGCAGATTTAATTGAATACTTTAAAAAGTAATCTTTATATTTAAGCGACTCTTATGTTCAATGCAGCTCATGTGTTTAATGTACATTAACTGGGGCATGCTATCACGTGTTGTAAGGAATAACAGTATGAGGGCAAATATGAGAATGGCCCCACGGAATTATTAGAATGTCACTTCCCAAAGACAAAAACACAAAAATGCAAAATGGAAGAAAGAAAAAATGACTTACTTAAAACTACTAAAAAGTAGTATTAAAATTAATATATTTAAACAAGCTAGTCAAAGCCTGAGATGATAAAATGCACAGCTATTCCCTGCTGCAGAAGCTCTCATGCTACATGACTCAGCTGGGTAATATAAAACAAAGATCAAGTATCTCAATGAATATTAAAGAGAACAATATAGTTTAGAAAGTCCATGCGTTCTGAGTCTGGGCCACACTGCCTACCTAGTTCAAGAGCTCCTGCAAGTCTGGTCCTTTAATGATGATACTCAATCCACTTGGCAGATTGATAAACAGCATATTTTGGGCCCACCCACAAAACTACTCACTTAGAATGTCTAAGATGGGGCTCAGAAATCTCCACTTGAACAGCTCGCCAGGAAAGTATGATACACTATTTGAGAAGCACTGGTCTTTCTGGCTATTCTAGGATTATAATTCATAATATTTTCAAATAGTGGCAAAAGACATGAGAAAGCATTTGGTCTAATTTGTCATAAATCTCACTGTGCTCTTAAACTGTCAGAGGGCCCAAGTGCTATGAGAAGACTAAAGCCCATCAATATAGTTTTTGTGTCTGGTCTTAATCATTTATGTTACATACTGTCCATGGCAAAAGATATAGTAGGCCTGGTGTGCATCAGGTGATCAACAGATTTCAAATGTTGTCATGTTAAATTGACTTGAATATCTGCTGTACATTAAGCTGAGATTATTATTTTTCAAATTTGGTCTTTTAAAATGTTTTAATGTACCCAATAGCATAATACAAAAACACCATTGAGCCCATAGCTCCATGTAAAATTTCAGTGAGTTAAAAACACTTCTTATATTTTACTTATAGGCAAAGTTCAAATTTAAAATATAACTCATCATGTATTTTTGCATTTCATGAAGGGAAGGAATATTAGAACCAGAAAGGACCAAACCATCTAAATCTACCCTTCTCCATTTACTTTATTTTGTTCAACTTTTCCCAACAGGGGAGCCATCACGATATGCAACTACTACCAATTGTTCCTAATTAAGAGAAGTATCCATGATAAAACTAAATGGTATCTCTATATCTCATTAAGAATTTCCAGAAAGAATTAAAATAGTAATTTCTTTCCCCCATTGTATACTCTCAGCTGTCTCAAATAAAGAAGCTCTAAATTCCAACTACTGCAACATTTTACACTGGTTGCTCAACAGGGCTGGAGTTGAAAAGGCAAAATGAAAATAATTTAGCAATGTTGTACCCAAACTGCACACAGCTGGGGAGCTGCCTCTCCTAGGTTTATCGAAATGATGAGTTTGTATGAAATTGGCCATGATATACATGTTCTAAATCATGCGTGAGACAGAAATTTCAGCAACATGGAACCAAGACACATACTGGTGAATCCTAGGTCTTCCCCTAATACAACCTCATAGAATAAAAAGGACTTTTTAACTTTCCCTAGTCATAGAAATCGACCATTATGTATGAGTAACATGAATAACAACAGAGTGAGCTGGCATTTTAACAAATCAACTGCTTTTATTCATGAACTATGCCAACAAGCTTTACCTCAGAGTAAGAGCTAATATCCCTAATTATAGGAAATGGATTTTCTGGCACTTACAGTCACGTGATATGCTTCACATTATGATGCCCTTTGTAGTAATCTTCTCAAGGGTAAAACTAGCATCCTGTTCTCTGAGGCAACTTCCACACTTAAGGAATATTATAGGGTTAATAATGAATAAAATTTTCCCCTAAAAGCTCTTAGGCTAGTCTGTTGCTCAGACCAGAGAAGCTACTTTTACTGTCATCAGGTCATAAAAAATAAATTTGATTTCTCTACTACATCATCAAAACATTTATATGCGATCAGAGCTTTTCTTTTCTCTTCTCCAGACAGCAGGTAATAACATTTGATTTTATATTAGACTGAGGAAAAGTCTATTGTCTGCATTCACTAAGACTGAAGGCCAAATTTCCTTAAAAGAACAGTGTTGAAGAAAGTCTCTAGAATTTTTTAAAAGATACAATTGTTTTCTTCTCCCTAAGGGCTTTGTTTCATAATATTCATAGAGAATTTGTATGCCCAAAGCTCTCTGAGACCACCTCTTTTGTCCTCAAAACAACTTTGTAATAAGAGCTAGTCTGAGCTATTTTTCACATTTCTCAAATATTCAGGATGAACCCAAGAGGGTAAGTTACTTGTCTAAGGTGACATAACATAAAACTTGGAAAGTGGGGACTAGGATCTTTGTCTCTGGGCTCCCTGATAACTGCTTTTCTTCCTTCCTTTCTTCTCTCCCCCTCCCTCCTTTCACTCCTTTTGCCACAGATAACTGCAGATTTAGGCTCACTGAGTAAGGCCAATAGAAAAACCTTTGCCATTAGGTTTCCAGAAAGTGGGGTGTTTTAAATATGATGATGATGATGATGATGATGATGATGATGATGATACAATGAAATGCAGATTGGGCTTTTTTTTCCTACCAGGAAATGATTCGTAGTACTGTTTGTAACACACGTTTTTACGCTATAAAGGAAGAATGCGGCACATTGTTTTGTAAGCCATTCTCGAGTGTCCTTTAGAGGCCAGGCCTCCTGACAAAACTGAAGAATGGTGAAGAAATGCTTTGGCTCTACAGAATCCCCTGAACCTCAACATCGAAGCTTTCACATGAAAACTTGCCGCGAGCACGAAGCCCTTTAGAATTTGCCACTGAAAATGAGTGAACGCCAAAGAGATTAACGCCAAATTCTCCTCTAGGATTAAGGATAAGAATTAAATGGAAACAACTTTCTCGGCGCTGTCAGTCAGCTAAGTATGCAGTAAGGGGGTTCAGCGAGACATAACACCATTCGGGCATCCTTGTTTTGGCGTCTTAAAAGATGCCCCATCCCTTCGGTCCCCCGGGGAGCGCCAAGCCGCTGGGGCGCCTTCCCAGCACTGCGGCGCACTGCGGAGCCGCTTGCCCGCCAGCAGCCCCAGTCCTGCGGGGCTTTCCTTGCTGCTGCTGCCGCCGCCGCTGCAGTGGGTCCGCCCTCACCGCCCCGCGGGGTCGCTGCAGTGCGCTGCGTGGCATCCATCACCCGAGAGCCTCTGACGCACACACGCGCCCTCCCAGATGGAGACTCCGCGGCTTACCCTCCACCCGTACCCCCGCCCGCCCCTCGTGGGTCTGCATTTGCATCATTTGCACACGTAGCGAGTGACGCGTGCGCCCCCCCGCTAGGGCCATCCAGGCGGCACCTCCAACCCCCGTGACTCAGCCCCTCCCACTCCGCCCCCAGCTCGCCCACACGAATGCTCTGGGTAGTGCATCTGTGGCTGGGTGCCCAACGCCCCATGCCAAGTTCATCACCATATTCCGCAGTCCTCGTGGGCCCAGCCGGGGCGCTTCCCGCGACACGCTGGAGAAAAGTCTTCCCAGTTCTAGAACCCAGGAGGAAGGGAAAGAGCCCTCCAAGAGAAAGGGTCAAATGGATTAAGTGATCGCCTCCACAGCCCTCACCACCACCTGAAATTATCTCGGTAGTTGTCTACAGGTGATGGTCTTTCTCCGCCGCTGAGCCTCCTGCCAATCCGTCTCTTCAGCCGCACCTGGCGCACAGTAGGCACTCCGTAGGGTTTTGCCGAATGCGGGCTCACAGTAGCGAAGCGCAAGCACTTAGAAACGGCCACCGCCCCGCGGATTTCCCTCTCTCCATCCCTCCCTTGCTCTCGCGTAGACACTAAACAGGAGCTTCGGGGACTTAGATGGAATAGTTTTTAAATTCCCCCGTGTTTCTTTTACGCTCCAGCAGCACCTACTGCGGCTGCCTCTGCACTTCCGCCACCTGCACATCTGTGGAGGGATCCCCGCGGAAAAGTTAAGACCAAGGCTGGGGTGGACGTACTGGTCCCACACCCCGCCGGGGGCTCCAAACTGCTCGTTTGAAATCAGCATCCCGCATTTCCGTCGAACCACTCAAGCAAAGGATCGTGGAGGTCCCCGCAGAAGGAGGGAGTGGCTCCCGCATCCTAGCGGCTGCCCGCCCACCCGCTTCCCCGGTGAATCCCGCATAGAATAAGCCCATATCCCCTGACCTACTCCGAGCAACTGGGAGTCACTTCATCTGCTATACCCCGAATCCCCCAGTCCCGCCTCACCAAAGGCGCACGGCCGGGCAGCATTTGGCACTGAAACTGCTTCCCCGGGGGCAGACGGGGTAAAGTTGAGGTTCTACACGGCTGCAAAAAGTTCCCCAGCTGCACCACCTGGCCTCCGTGTCCCGCAGGAAAATTAAGCAGAGGCGGGAAATCCCGCCACCGTTGCCAGGGTCCCTCACTCACCGCTCCAACCGCCGGGGAACCTTGCCTTGGGTGCTGTCAGCGCTGCAGCCGCTGCCGTGCGGGCGTCGCTCCAGCTCGCTTCCCGGTGCCGCCTCCGTCTGCCACTCTCTCCTGCAGAGAGCGGAGTGGTGACTCTTCCAAGCGTGTCAGCGGCGAGAGGAGGGGCGGGAAAGTGGCTCTGGGCTTGCAAGCCGCGGTCCTCCTCTCTCTCCTCCGCCTGCGCCTCCTCCCCGGGTGCTGCAGTGCCCGGCGGCCGCGTGGCGAGAGTACGAGCCGTGCGCTGGGCGGGAGTCACGGCGCGCGGTGGAGGCGGGAGCCGCGCATCACTTGGTGCTGGGCCCGCAGACGCGCTCCGGGAAGTCGGGGGTGTTGAGGCGCTGCTGCTGCGCGGTTTGAGGAGAGTAGGGCCACCCCTAAGTAGCAAGTACTTTGGGAGGAGTCAGGGTTGTGGGCTCCGGGTTGGTGGTAGAGTACAGGAAAGGGGCACCAATACTTAGTCACTGAGTGTGACTATGCTTTGCGTACCTGGGGGCGGCGCCCCAAATCCGGTCCCGTGAGGCAAGGAATTCTGAGTGATAAACCCGGCTGGTGCCAGGGAAAAGGTTTGCCTCCTGTTTTTGAGCCTGGGACTGACCTGTTAACTTTGATTTGGTTTCCAGGAAGACGCCAGGCAAGGCTAGGTTGACCATTCTCCCCCCACCGTACCTCCACGCTGGCCTAAAAGTCGAGGGGAAGCTTGGGGTGCCAATAGGCGCAAACAGGAGAAAACTTTGCCATGTGTCTGAGGTCTCCTCAATGCCAGGTAGGGGCAGACAGCTGGACTCACAGGCAAACATAGGAAGCGGCCCTTCGGCGAGGGGGGGTGGGCGGGTGGGGGGGACTATATATATATATATATTTATATATTTATATTTATATATATAATATGTATACATATATATATATATTTTAAAACAGGAAGTGTGCTTATATTCTCAGAAACACTTCGCCCCCTGGCGTGCTGGAGACCCCAATTTGAGCTTCCTCATTCTAAAGCGACTGGGCCTGGCTTCTCCCGAGAACCCTGCCCCCGCGAGGCCGCACCCAAGGTTGGCGCCGCTTCCCCGCCGCCGCATCGGAGGGCGTAGCCCTCTGCGGGCTTGGAGCTGCTGCCCTTTCCTCTCCTTCACCCTCCACTCCCGCCTCCCACGCTGCCACTTAGACGCTGATTTTTCCCAAGTCCCTGACCCTGCCAGCTCTGGCCTCACACGGAACTCATGCGGGGTGGGAAGTGGCCACATAGGCAGTTGCCTTCTCTGTAGTCACTGCTCAAGTGACGGGTGACCCAAAGCGAGACAAAGCGCATCGCTCTTGAGGGCTGCAGTGGGTGGAACGAACACACACACACACACACACACTGTCTGTGCGCCAATGTGTTCTATTCGTGTAAATATGCCTGAATGATTGAATGGTTGGGTATGTGGATATATAAATATTACACGAGCATTTGCCGGGAAGGGGATCAAGCCCAGAGAAGCTAGTTGGGGTAAGTCAGTTCAGTTCATCCTGAGCTTTCCTGCTTGGTTTGTGCCTCTATGCATGATACACGCCGGTGGAAAGAAAATAGAGACAATCCTAGGCCTACAACTTTCCCCTCTCTGCAGTTTAGGCACTCCAGAACTTTAGGTTATGATTCTCCTGTCCCATTGAGCCCATACTTACCACATTGGTCTTTGAAAGCCTGCCTGGGTCTTGTTTTGATTAAAAGCTTTGCAGTTTGCAACTATATATGGTGCTGTGAGGTGGCGGGGTGAAATGATAATGAGGTAACATGCTCATTTGAATTTCACAGATCCTGCATAAACAAATTATTTAAATCAAATAATTATTTAGGCTAAAATTATTGCGTTGTTATTATGAGAAGGAAAATATACTCCACGGGAGTGCCTATAAACCCAGCATTGGAAATTAAATTATGAAATTTAAAAAAATCATAAGTCTTATCCAGATTGCCTACATAGTATATATAAAATTTTGAGCTCTCAACTGCAAAATGTGCTCTTAATTCGCTGAGTTCTCTAATGGATACCCTCTTGAGAACCTCCTCCCAAATGTCACAGAATAATGGATTTTCTCAAGTGATAGAAGTCCAGAAACCCATGAAACAAACCTTAAAAATGATCAGTGTGCTCTGTGCTATGCTATCTCTTCCTTAAATCATTCTCTGGTGCTGTCCATGGAAGATATTTAAAGAAGTGTATAAATTTTTCTAGATGCTGAGTTTTTGTTTTGATGCATTTGAAGATAACAGCCCCTACCGGAAAATCTCTGTTTTGCAGGAAATATTTAATTTAAGACCAGGTTGTGTTGGAGGAGGGTATTTTAATGTTGCGTTTTTGGAGCACAACACGTTTTCTCTTGATGACAGTATGCGTAGGTTCCTCAGCTTGCCAGGAGCTGCTCTCATTTTAGGGTCCCTCGTGGCTCCAGGCCTACTGGATCCAGCACTCAGAATAGTCTTCTTCACACCTTCAATTATAAGGACATGTTTTCTCTCCTAAAAACACTTGTCTTGTAAGGGTAAAGAGGACACTTGCCCTGTTCCCACAAAATCCCAGTGGTCTAAAGTTACTACCCCACTACAAATCAGAAATTTTATTCCTCAGTGCAGTGTCTGTATGTGATGCTAAAAAGCAAGCCATTAAACACACTTAAGGAGCATCAAAGATCTGTAGTGTGGTTTCAATAACAATAATTCATGCTGAGTACAGATGCAGAGTGATTAAATTTGATAACATGCACAAGAAGCACAGTGCCTAGCATGTAGTAGGTATAGAATAAATGTTAGTTTCTTACTTCTTTTTGTAGCCGGAGTGAGGTTTTCCAAAAGCCGTGTCATGGAGAGCTTTGTCCTAGGAGATGTTCCTACAAGCTCAGAGTAACATCTAGGTTCCAGAACAGGGGTCTGAAGAGAGCCTCATATACTTGGACCAAGGTCTTATCTGTCTCATCATCCTCACCTCCATCATTAGGGTTCAACAGCAAGACACAGACACCCACCCTTCTCACCCCCAATACTCATAGCTTCCCCAACACTCTGTTTTGAGTATATCAATGTTAACCTCGTTAAGCCCTTAATGCCTATTTATATCAGTTACTACAAGCAGCCACAGAATCTCAAGTGCATTTCTCATCTCCTATATTCTAATACTCATAAGGTTCGGCACATCCTTTATTCTGTCCCTTTCTGCTGCTCTAACTCTTGAAACCCTTTGACTAGACCTTCTAGAATGCATTAGCAAAATGCCCTTTATCCTCAGCCTCTTCTCTGAGTGTTTCTTTCCCTTCCTGCTCTAATAGAAGCCTCTCCCACCCAAAGAACCTGCTCCCTCATAACCCTTTTAAGTGATGGCTGTTCAGCTGTTAATTTCTTCTCCAACTCTTACATCATTGTGTCTGGAGGTAAGAAGGTAGGGTCCTTTTTGTTCCTCATTGCTGCTTCCAGAACATTTTTTGTCTCTTCTCTCTGACACCTACAGCTTTGAACCTCACTTCATCGAGTTATTTCGCCCTCTACTTTTAAATGTTGCTGTCATACTCAGACCTCTAAGTCATTCTGTACCTTTCTGACTCAAGATCACTCCCTAAACACTAATCCTGCCTTAATCCTTGCAAATTTAACATACACAGAAATGTTCATTCCAACTAGCACTACCATTAGTCTGAAGCAAGCAAGGGCCCTATCCCTCTCCTCTCTGGCCCCTGCCCTGTAACTGAGTGGGCTTATGCTTTAGAGTGCCTTACTTAAAAAATTTTAAGTGCTCCTCTGGTGTCTGGGTTTGTAGCCCTAAATTTTCATTAAACTATGAATTCAATTTAATATTGGGCTGGTAATTTCCCAGGATGCTGGCAGAAAAAAATAAAAATCATTTCTGGAGGAGCACTCCATCCCAGACTTCCAATAAATTCCCTCAAATAAGTTTTTGGTGAAAGTTAGAAATAATGAAGTATATAAAACAACTGAGCACAAGGAGGGGTGGTACCACAAAGGAAAGTCAGCAGATAAACAGAGGAAATGTCAATCTTTACTTAAGGAGAAACTTTAGATATTGGAATTACCGGTCACATTTATTATTATATTTGACAAAAAAAATAAAAGACAAGCTTAAAAATACTTACAGGCAATAAGAAACTACAAGGAATGAAACTACAAGGATTTGAAAAGGCACCAAATTAGTCTCTGTCCAACTCTGCTGGTTGCCTTACCAACATCCAATCCAACTTCCGCACATATTCATACCCTACTCCTTCCTCAAAGAACCCTGATTTTTTTTAGGGATCCACCATTTTTAAAAAATTGCACTCATATATTTAACAATACAGTTTTATACAGAATGCTAAGAGCTCTTTTCTTCATATTTTACAGAAGGGCTTGAAACAATATGGATCTTCTATTAATATTCACACCACTGCACAGCCAAATCTACCTCCTAAATAGATGGATTATAATTCGTTTAGAGCTTAAAGCCTTAAAGGCAATAATCAGTGGAGGAAGAGTATGTAAGTTTATTTTACATAACTGATAAACATGAATAGAATAATAAAATCTAGTATGGTCTCATGAGCCCTGAAGGAGGTGATGCTTGACTTGGAGGAATTTTTGCTCCATCTAAATAAACACATATTTGCAACTCCTGTGACTCCAAGGTCATGAATCAAGTTCCCTTCCTGCCAGAAATCATGCTGCCAAACTCCGTTACTTGATAGGTCTTTTAAGATCTGTAAAAAACAATTGCAAAATTAAAGTGTATGCTTTTCTTTCTAGCTTGTGGGTAGATTTTTTTTTCTAAATTAGTTACTTCTTTCAGGGTTGCATTCATTCACATGTAGATTTGCAGCTTGGGAGACAGTAGGAGAACTCGCCTGGCCTGGGGCGTGGTATTAGCCATTTTCGGTGGCAAAGATCTGCAGAAGCAGCAGCCGAATGTCTTCTCCTGGGCTACTCCACTGCTTTTTCCTCCTGCTGCCTTTGAGATGCTTGCTCTGACTTCCAACCACCGCCCGCCCCCCACCATCACCTGCGCCCCAGCCCTTGCCCGCGTCCGCATCTCAGCAGTGAACCAAAATCCATCATTTTTCACTTGGCCATGTGCTTTCGGAGCGAGTTTCATTACATCTTGATCGGTCCAAAGCAGTCATGGAATAACATTACCCTCTCCAGTGATTGGTTTGGGCATGGACATGTAACACAATTTTGGCCAACCACATGTAAAGAGAACACTTCTGGAGAGCTTCTGGGAAAGGTTTCCTCATTTCTAAAATATAAATGAAAAAGAAAAGTCCCATTTCTGTTTTTAGACATTATCATGCCTAAATGTGACATTTAGAACTTCTGCAAATGTCCTGTAATCATGTAGGGCAGGTAGTCTAATGACAAAACACATGAAGGATGTAAGAGCCAAGTGAATTTCATAGACATGGAGCCACATCCCTGTACCACACCTGGAACAGCCCTAGCTCTTTTGTGCTGTAAAGAATTTTCCTATTTTTAAAAATGACATTATGTCAGAGTCTTTTACTCACAGTATTCTTACATCTACAGTATTTCCAACTCTAAAAGAGTATCTGGCATATAGCAGACCCTCTGCAAGTGTCTATTGATTTAAACTGAACTGTGTGTCAAGTTCATTTCTGCTGAGAAAACAAGAAAGATGTCTCCATCTGTTGGTCCCCAGATCATAGAAAATGTTTGGCAAATATTTTCTTAAAGCCAGAATGGCTTCAGGATCTTAGCAAGCAAAAGGGAAACTTTAGGACTCCAGATGGAAGGCTGAAAATAAAAAAGTAGCTCAGTGAAAACTCAGATTCTGGAAGAATCTTTCTGCTCAAATAGCCTGGGAAGAAGCTGCTCTAGGCAGGGCCAGGGAGAGAACCCGAAGAGGTCTCTAGCCTCCTCTGGTGGCTCAGAGGGAAAGTCAGCATGTCTCAGGAGTCTGTTCTAGGGGTGGAGATGGGGAAGGGGAGTGGAAAAATAGCCACAAGAGATAATTCTTTGGTAAAAAGAGGCGTAATTTGATGTCTGTAAAACCTTCTGTTAAGAAGGAGAGAGATAAATTAAAAGGAGCTCTAAGTTGGTCAGGGATGCACCCTAGCTATATCTGTGGACCCATAATTATTGTCTTCTATGTAGTTTGTTCCCATATATATCTGCATATCTAGAATAAAGTAGGCTTATCACCCAGAAAATGTCTAGGTTCAGTGCATGGGGCTACTGATAAGGCACAAAAGGGGAGAGTGTGTTCCTGAGGTCTGAGTCCCAGGAAGAGGAGCCCCTAATTGATGGCAGAGAAGACGGGCCACCTCACACATTGTGGGGTCTCAGTCATTGGTTTGGAGATATCCAGGAGAAGTGCTGCTGTCAGTAGGCAACTCACATGTTCCAAATATCCCAGTGACTACACAGTGCCTCTGAATAAAGTGTAAACTCACAAGCCTGTCGGTTTGTCTCCTGTCAGTGCCCACCAGAGAGCCTTCGGCACAGAGGAAGCGCTGAATGATGAGGTGGCCAGGATGGCCCAGCCAGTCTCTGACCTCAGCCACACCAGCGCTTGCACAGAGGTCTGCGAATCCTCGACCTATAAGGGATGGGAGTTGATGGATACATATTTCAGTGTTTTTACCTCACGGAAGGATAATTCTGAGGTGTTCTATGCAGTCCCTCAGAGGGTTTCTGGTAGAATAGCATCCAAAGGCCCATAGTGGTAACCAGCTCATTAATAAATAATTTACTGACTTTCCTCTCTTATCTTACTTCTCTGCCTGCTCACGCTACGAAGAAGGGATCACTTCTCCAGTAAACCACATGTACTCAAACCCTAAACCCAAACTGAGAACCAGCTGTGAGAATCTGGCACCAGTCTTCCTTTCCAGTCTTTTCCCCCAATATTGCCAATTTGAATCTTTGCTTCAGATACTCTGGGGCAAAGAGTCACCAAGTTTCTCTACCTTTGTAAAGCTGTTGTAGCCACTCACTGCCTGGAATACCAAATGCCACCTTCTCTACTATACTTTTGCCAACCATTCTAGGTAAAAGTGGCCTTCCAAGTCCATACTCTAATAGCTCTTAGATTCGATGGCATATATAACCCTCATCGCTTACCAGCTTGATTATAAGTAATATAATTCTGTCTCATTTCCTGTAGTGTAACAACTTTTGAGGGCCCACAATCTCCCCAACACAATGCCTTCCATATCAGCCATGCTAAATACAGTTTGAATGATTGCTCAAACATTTAAATAATCTTGTACATTCCTTCATGAACTTCTCTTTCCAAAATGAGACTTATCAAGGGTATTTCTATATGAGGGAATTAAAGCTTCACATTTTGCAATTCCTTCTTTTGAGGATAATTGCCCAAGAGTACCCTGAGAAAACTCCAATGTTCTTAGAATTTTTATTTGATTTAGATTAAAAAATATAGATGTCTACTTTGTCAGAAGAGTAATCTTTGAATTTTTTTTCTTCTCGTTTTCTTTCAGTGATTTCTACTGCTGCTCTAAGCTCTATGACAAGTGTTATGGTTCCTCTGTACCTAAATAATTCATAGCTCAAGTCTGAATATTCCCATTGTGTCTTCTACATTATCACTGGCTAGATTTTCCTTTTTAACATTCTACCACAGGTTTGCTAATACATTGAATTCTATTAAGTTATTTTCCTGCTCAAGGGAGAATGATCATTTCCACATTCGGAATTTGTCTTGCATAATCGTTCTGCTCCAAATTAGTGTTCTAACACTCAACTTTTCTATTTTAATAATAGACATGCTGATTCCCTCCCCCACCCCCCCCCACCTGATCTAGCTATTAAAAATGCATGTAGTAAGCTCTCAGGAAGTTAGGTTTACTTCTATTTTTGGCATGATCCATTGATATTTGTGACCCAAGTTTTGGGTCACAAATGGCTTTTTATTTTAAGAGGTACCAGCACCACGAATGTTAATGATGGAAACATTTGGTATTAATAGTTTGTCTAATTCACGTTTTGCTCTTTCTCTACTCTTAGACTAAAGCCATTTCCTGCTGGTAAAAATATTTTTAAAATCTACTCACCCTTGGCTCCACTCCCAGTCTCAGTAAGAGTTCTCTGAGTGCCATAACCATTTCTTGCATAATGATGCATCCTATATGGACATTAGATCGCTCATGATGCAATTTGAGCTCATTTCTGTATTCTGTGGCAGCCCAAGACTAAAGCTTCTTTAATAATGGGGCCTGAGTGAGCAGATGAAGCTTGCCAGGGGTTCTCTGCAAATCCTGAGAAGGCAGCTTCTCACCTTTGTGACCGATGTAAAGTCAAATTGAGCTCATCTTAGACTATTGTCAATTCTAAGGAAGGGTATAGAAAGTCTTATTTTGTCATTAAGTCTAAGCCATAGTTTACCAAAAGTTCTGTGTTTGGAGATTATAGGAAACTTACCTGCTCTCTGAAGTGCTGGAGAAGAAGCTTCTTTTTAACCCCTTCTCATTCATCCCATGAGAGGTGGAGTCAGGTAACTAGTGGGTGCCTAAAGTATGGTGGGCTACATCTTGTATCTCTGACCCACTACCTCAAATGTCACATTAATGCTGTGTAATTCCTGTTTCTAAAAGCGGTAGCTCCTCTCTGAAAGCTTTCTGGAAATGTGGCCTGGGAGACTCCTTGAAATATCAGAAGTTAGTCCAGGATTTCCATCAAATGGATTTCAAAAACACCCTTCTTCAGATTGTCCCAGAGACAATGCAAAAATGGCCCAAAGGGTAGAAGATATTGCAGATCATTGGTTCTCAGAATGTTCAGTGAAGGCATTTCCTTGGCATATCGTCCAGATAGGTTAAGACCAAGAGATCACAGAGTACGATTTTCATGAATCACCAGAGAATGGCTACAATTTAACACACAGGACAAATGTCATCTTTTTTAAATATAATTTTCTCCCACCATGGGACAAAGAGCAGGAGATCAGTGGGAATTACAGGGGACTGGGCTGAGACCTCAGAGACCTGGAGAAGGCAGGGCTCCACATTATTATTTATAAAGAACATCAGGATTTCCATCCAGGCGAAAAAAAAACTGAGGCGTCACCAAGTTGTTATCCTTAGAGAGGGCCTTGGTCTCAGGGATGGTAGACAGTCACCCGGTAGAACAAGGCCTGGGAAACAGACCAAAGGCACAGTTATCACTGTGGTGGGAGCTGAGGACACCTCTTCTTCCTCTAGCCTGGAAATACCTGTGCACAAATAGAGCAGTTGTTAAGGATTCAAGAATAAATGCAGCACGTTGGCAGAACTCTGCTTAGAACATGCGCAGGTGGACAGCAGAGATCTTATAAGAGTTCAGACTGGTGACATCCCCCAGGAACTCAGGGCACTATGCCTGGTCTTCTCAGCCAGGATGAGAGAAGCCTAGCATTCTGGTTGCGGGCTGGGGCCCTGGGGCCCTGGGTTGATCTTGGATGTAGAGCAGGACTGTATTCCAAGCTGCAGAGCAAAGAGGGTGATCTAAGAGACGGCTTCCAGGAATGTGGCCAAAGTGACAAGCCAGCAGATAATACAACTGAGACAACAACCCAAAGGGACCACACACAGCTAGAATCCAGATAGGAGGTTTGTGGCAGTGTATGGTCCATAAACAGCAGGAAATGAAACTGAGACTATCTCAGGCCCAAAAAAGGTGAGAGATTGGAAGAAAAATGAGTCAGTCACAGAATTACAAGAAGAACTGAAGAGCCAGGTCTGGGAAAGACAAAAGCCAGGAGATCTCTAAACTACGAGAAGCCTCTTTTAGGACTGTCTTTAGAATAATTCAGCTGCCTCTACTGTTAGGACTAGCCTGGGATTCTCAAGAGAGTCTGAATGGACCAGCCCACTAGGACCACAGAGAATGTGAGAAGAGGCCATTTGGCAAAGAGAAAGTAGGATATGGCTCCCAGGAGAACAGAGTGGAGGAGTTTCTGTACAAGACAACACGAGAGAGAGATCCACTTCAGGGCAGCTGAATGACAATCTGAGGCAGAGACTTGAATGGAAGGCAGAGAAAGCAGTGAGGAAAGATGCCCTGAGGCCCGGGTCATTTACAGCACCCTCACAGCCCCAGTGAAGCATGAGAATAGAGTGTTCATATGAAGGGAGCTGCTCAGAGACATGGAGCGGCCACCAAGTCAGACAGTTGGCCTGTGAGAGGACAGCAGCCCCTTTCCTTCTTGGTTGAGTCACAAAGCTTATGACGTTGATATAGGGACTCGATACCCCAGATTCTTGGCAGAGAGTGATTATAGCTTCAAACTTTGTACTGCTCATTTCTTATCAAAAACTCAGTTGCGGCTAAAAAAAGGATTTATGAAGGTTCTAAAAACCAGGCAATGCACCCATTTGATACTTTGAATGTTATAGCTGTATCACATCAGATCATCTGGATGAGCTGTATATCTGAGGTGCCTTTTCCTTCAATAAAATTTTTTTGTGTGCACTTTACTATTTTTTGCACTTTGCCAATTTTATTAACTGTACTTTGATATTATGTTAACAGCCTGCATTTCAGGATATTATAAAAAACAGCCTCATTAGTATGGAAGTGGTAGTGAGGGCTTTAGTCTCTACGTCAGGCAGAACAGTCTTTAAGTAAACCCAAGGGAATTTTTCTTTTAATTCTTAGTATCAGTAAAATATGCAAATGTTTTATTTTATCCTAGCTATATTTTATCCTCTTATATAGATTTTGGTAAAAGCTTCTTAGTTCTTTTTGGAGTGTTTCAGGATAGAAATAAATAAGAACATAAACAAAATTACTTTTCAACCTATTTAGATCAGATAATTGCTACTATGTTACTATTTTGAAGGGTAAATAAAACATTGGAAGCTATTTAATTATGAAACTAGAAAATCATGATATAAAAATTTTACAGCAGTAATACAAAAAGAACAAACACTACAGACCAATCTCAATTATGAATATAGATACAAAAATCCTGAATAAAATGCCAGCAAATTGATTTTGGCATGGTGAAAAAAAAGAGGGTAAACCATGACCTCATAGGTTTTATCAGAATAAAAGCTTAGAGAAAGTATAGAGAAAGGTATTAATAGTAATCATGTGGTCACATAAAAATCCTATGATTACATCTCAATAGATGCTAAAATGTTAATCCTTAAAATTTCATACCCACTGTTAACTCATTAGAGATTTAGATATAGAAAAATACAGTCGTAAAAAAATATTTATATCAAACTGACACTCCTATTATTATTGAGGAAACACTGAGTGCATTCTCATTAAAATCAGTAATGAAATAAAGAGGACCATTATTATCAAGATCTTTTACCTTGATTTTATAAGCACTGGTTAATGGAATAAAAAATAAATAAGCGTCAAGAAAAAAACAATTAAGCAAAATAGCTGAATATAGATAAATGTGCAAAAATCCATAGCTATTTTATATATTGGCGATAACTATTATAAAGTCTAATGGAAAAGATTCTATTCACAAAAGCAAGAGAAAATATAAAATACCTAAGAATAAATTTATGGAGAAAATTGTGGGAACTACATGAATACAACCTCGAAGTATTACTAAAATATTTAAAAGTTGACTATGTAGAGACACATGTTACATTTTTGAACCAATAATCTGAATATTGTTAAAATTTCTGTTCTTCCAAAGTCAATTTATAGATTTACTAAAATACAAAATCCTTAAGTAGTTTTGGAGAATACTATCAAAATGATTGTAAGTGTACCTAGACAAATAAAATAGATAAGAATTACATACGCATTTTTGGTAAAAGAACAACACTGAGAACCCATTTCCCCCAAATAATAAGGTGCAATAATTAATTTAATTTGGCACTGGCATAGAATAGTTTGTCAAGCTAATGGAGGATAACGGAGGGCCAAAACAGACTCTATCATATAAGAACTTTCAAATGATAAAATAGTCAAATAAGAAAAGACTCATTGATTAACTAGGAAAAAAATGAGTTTAGATCCTTACTTCATGAACTTTGGCAAGTTAAATTTTAGATTAAAAAGTTTATAATAAAATTATTAAGGCAATTAAATAATAGATAAAAATTGCAGTTAGTATTTGTCAAACCTCTGGGTCAGTGAGAAATTTCTAAGCTGAAAAGCAGTTAAAGAAATAACAAATACTGTTACTACTAATCCTATGACTGACTGCTTCCAAAGTGTGCTGTAGAGATTAAATCACAAGGAAACTTTAAAAAATGATGAAAATATAATCAGAAAGAAAACTGATATGTATTTGCAACAAGATTGATAGCTTTGATAGCCTTAATACACAAAACATTCATATAAATTATTAAGGGTAAAAAATAAGACCTCCATAGATAAATGGCCAAAGAAAATAAATTGGAAACTACCTAGAAAAAACTACAAAGAGTTAATGAACAAATATCCAATTTCACAGATACTTGATAAGATATAATTTAAAGCAACAATATATTTTTCATCATCAAAAACATTTTAAGTAAAAATTATTTATTCATTAACTTAGATCACATTTATTTTCTTTAAGGATTTAAAGCAATTTAAAAATACAATTAATGACATAAAAATTATTTTAAAGGTAAGAAAACCAAATCAAAGCCAAAATAAGGTCAAATAATAAGCCTTCCACAATGCTGGAAAATGAGTCACAGCCTGGCTTCTGAAATCCCTATTGGCCAAGTGGAGAAAGAAACACACATAATTGTAAGGCTTCATTTGATTATAGATAGATGCCAGTTGTTTACTAGGGGCTCAGGCTTTTTTGTTTTTGTTTTTCTTTTGTTTTGTTTGTTTGTTTTGGCAATGAAATCTGAGAGCAGCTACTCTCCTCTGTTTTCTTAAGAGATCAATAAGTGACAGACCATATCTTCAATAACACCTGTTTAAAGAGAACTGTGTATGTTTGTTTATTTGTTTGTTTGTTTTCTCACAGCATACATTGATGTGAACCTCAATTTAGTTATTTTTTAAAAGTGGGAGGAACATGCAAAATAAGATGATGCAGAACATGGGTTACAGAATGCCATAAACTTTCCTTTCTGGTAGACCCCAATGGCAGTTTAAATGAGTGCTGCTATTTGAGGGTTTAAGGAAATGATTTTGAACACATGCCAAGAGCTCTAAAACCATTTCTACTATATGATGAAGGAATCCCCTCTTAGAGTCTATCCTAAGATGGAGCCCTAAAAACAGGAAACCTGAACCACAAAGCTATGAAATGCAGTATGATTCACAACAACACAAAACTGGAAAAAACATAAATATTTAAGAATGGAAGACTGTCTTAGCATATCATGTTGTACCTGTGTACACCATACAAATAGTTACAAAATATCATGTAATCATTCAGATGAATGATATTAATGAACAGTTTCTAATGACATAGAGGAATTATTAAATTATATTAAGAGAAAAATGGTGTAAAATTATATATATGTAGTATGATTTCAATGACATATACCATGTCTAATAGAACTACATCAAGGAAATATTGAAAAAGTTATTATTCTATATTTTTGTATACTTTTCATAAAAATAGATATTAGTTTTTAATCAGACATAATAAATTTTAAAATTCTTGAAAGACAGATGGTGTACTAAATAGATGAAATCATTGTGCTTAGTGTATCCACCTCAATACCTTTCAATCTCCACACGTAGGGAGCTAGAACAAGTATTTTTTTATGCCTTTGATTTTTAAGATTTCTAGTTTGCTGTCTTCTGACAGATGTTCAGTATTCTGGTCTGGAGGATTTGATACAGGGCATTTAAAAATAAACATTTTACAAAGTATATTTCATTTAACATTTTTAGTCACAAGTTGCTGTTGGGTAATATAGTCTAAGAAAATTTTATCAGGCAAGAAATAATATCATATTTTCAAAACCACAAATATTCCCATTTGCTGAAGCTACATACACTAAAAATTCAGACAGCCTTTTGTTCTTCCTTAAAATCTTGATTTTTATATTATATGCAATAATTCTCAGAGAATTACTTTCAGGTGAAGTTTAAAGTTTGACATTAAATAAGACCTATTAACAACATCAAAACCAGCCTTTCACATATCAAAGACAGTAATAAATTATATGTTTTGTTTTCCTTTTAAGTTTTTTTTTTAAGATCTAATACTTATGAGAGAAAGGAAGAGGCAAAAATAGTTTTCTATGTTGTTCCTTTGATTATTCATAAGTATCATTCTTAGCATTTTGTTGTGTTTGATCTTAAAATCACTTTAACAATAGGAAAATATGAACAGTTAATAAAGCATTTTGATGTTCTGATGGAATACTGATATTTAAATAAAGAAAGGTTAGAGAAAAGCTGATCTCAACCTTCTGACTATTTCAATCCAGTACCTGTCAGGATATATAAACTTGGTTTCCACTATAAGAGATCAGGAGAAGGAGTGAAAGGATGGGGGCCTTCCTTGAGATCTGAACTGTAAACTCCTAGTAGGTAAGAACGATCTCTTCCTGACTTGCTCTGAGTAGGTCCTAACACAATACCCGATGAAGAAGAGCATTTAATAAATGATTTAAAGAAGGCTCCTGCACCCTGGAAGGAACCCTGCTGAAGATACAATCCCACCTCCTCTCATGTCCAGGGCCAAACCTCCATGGTTTCTCTAAAGGTCTGTACCTTGAGCTTTGCAATCTGCTTTCTCCTCCAGTCCATTCTTAGATTTCTATTCACACTCTCCTCCCCCATCCTGAAGCTTGGTACTAGCTTTAATCTCCCCTGCACATTCTGTAGTAGTGAAGGCTTATTATGTGGTATTTGAAATACTAGTGTATAGTCTCATATTTATGCTCCAATACCCTTCATGCTATTCTATTATTTTCCTTCCTTATCCTTCCACTCCTCTATTGTCACTATTTACTTTATTCTTTTGTAACATATGTTTGATTAAAAATGCTCATAGGCATCCAGGGTACAGCTGCCTTTCTGAATCACTCTAAGAATATCATGTAAAACTGTTTGAAGTTTGCTTATATCTTTTCAAATGTGTTTAAGAAACAGTAAAAAATATAAATAAACTTTTTAAGAACGAAATGCAAATCTCTTGTAGAGGCAAGGTTATAAAATTATAGTGTTGAATAAGAAGCCTTATTATATGAAAAATGAGGACCTACAACCTACCCATTACTCTACCCAGCAAAGCTATCATCTAGAATCGAAGGACAGATAAAGAGTTTCTTGGACAAGGAAAAGTTAAAGAAGTTCATCAACACCAAACCAGTATTATAAGAAATGTTAGAGGGACTTCTTTAAGAAGAAAAAAATATGAATAATAAAATGGCAATAACTACATATCTATCAACAGTTAATTTAGATGTAAGTAGAGTAAATGCTCCAATCAAAAGAAAGGGTGACTGAATGCATAAGAAAACAAGACCCTTAAATATGCTGCCTACAAAAGGTTCGCTTTGGATCATAAAACACACAGACTGAAAATAAACAGATGGAAAGAAATATTTCATGAAAACAAAAACAAATACAAAAAGCTGGAATAACAATACTTATTTAAGACAAAACTGACTTTCACATAAAGACTATAAGAGACAAAGAAGGACCCAATAATCCCACTTCTGGGTATTTATCCAAAGAAACCCAAAACACTACTTCGAAGGGACACATGAATCAATATGTTCATTGCAGCATTATTTATAGTAGTTAAGATATGGAAACAACCTGGGTGCCCATCAATGAATGAATGGATAAAGAGGAGGTGGTACATATATACAATGAAATATTGCTCAGCCATAAAAATAAAAAAAAAGAGTGAAATCTTGCTACCTGCAACAACATGAATGGACCTAGAGGGTATTGTGCCAAGTAGAGTAAGCCAGAGAAAGACATTTCACCTACATGTAGAATCTAAAGAGCAAAGTAAACAAATAAAATAGAAACAAACTCATAGATACAGAGAACATTTTGATGATTATCAGATGGGAGGGGTTTGGGAGGTAGGTGAAAAAGGGGAAGTGATTAAGAAATACAAATTAGTCGTACAAAATATTCACGGAGATGTAAAGTATGGCATAAGGAATATAGTCAATAATATTATAAAAACCATGTATGGTGTCAGATGGGTACTAGATTTATCAGGATGATCACTTCATAAGTTATATAAATGTCTAATCACTATGTTGTATTTGAAACTATTATAATAGTGTATGCCAACTGTAATTGAAAAAAAATTTTATTAAAAATAAAAAAATTAAAAAGGCTTATTATAAAAAAATGATCGGTATATCTCGGAGTTCTTTGTTGTAAACAAGAGCATGAGACAATTTAATCAGTAAAAGACCCCCACTAGAGAATATCAAGTAGTTTACAGTTTCTCTGAGAGGACCAAAGGATTAGGCTTAGACCCTACATAGTGGATATTAATGTCTGAACCACACTATAGGATGCTCCAGCAAAGATTTCATGGCCACCAGTGCTCGGCACTGATATAACTCCTCCATTGATGGAAGGCCAACACCTTTATCACCACTGCCTCTGCAAGGAAATGGCTATGTGACTCATCTTTCTCACATTCTTTTCTGGATTAAGGCCTTTCCCAAAGATGTTCTAGGATTGGCAGAACCTAGGACACATACCTGTGTGTTTGCTATAAAGGAAGCTAAGAAAAAATTTCTAGCTTCTCTCTAGAGGAGGTAGAACACAAAATGTAGGACATCTCATAAATGCATGGGACGATAGAGCAAGACAACTCAATAGAAGTAAACAATTCATCAGCTCCCAGAAGGAGAAGAGTCCTGTGGAGGGGCAATCACTTTCTGATTAGATAAAAGCAATCACATTTGATGACTCATGGACTAATTTTATCTTCCAGTATAAGGCAGTTCATTTTAATGGGCTGGGGAGGGTGTTCATAGAGTTAACTAGCTGGTGTGAAGGAAACACTATCATGTCAGAAGCAGGGCAACATGGCAGATTGGTGGGCTAACTCCCCACATTTCTCCATAGCATTCAAATCTGAATGCTTGCTTCATTGTCAGAAAAGCCCATACGATTCAAAAGAGTTACTGCTTTGTTCTCGGTACCTCTGTGAGAGCTTATTTGGGCTTAATTAAAAGCAACTCCAATGACTTGGCTGACTGCCATGGTAAGAAATGTAATATTACTTTTGGTACTTTCATCTTTAAATTGACCTAAGCATATGACATGGTCCTCAATAAAGAACCTTTTCTACTTCTCAGAATTTTTTGCCAAGTCACCAGAGAACTGTAAGGCAATAATAGAAAGTGAACATAGAAAAATTACATAGTTCTTTTTTCAGATACAATAAAACCCTGATACCAAATTCACATAATCATCTATCAGACCTTCCCTAATTCTCCTTTTCCCATATTCAAAAAATTACATCAAATAAAAAAAACCTACAAGGTTTTTATTAGACAAAGATGACAGCAGGTTTTATAAATTTTTTAGGGGCCACTAAGCTACTAGCCTCAGGGATAAAGAAAACTCAGGAACATTTGAACTATTTCAGTTAAACATGCCTTCCTCATTTTGTATACTAACTGGATAAAAAATGAACCAAAGTATATACAACGCCCTGTAAAGAAAATAATGTTTTTGTTTTGCATGTGACACAAATATTATTTTGTAGATTATGTGATTTGTTTATCGTGATTCTCTTGGTGTATATTTATTTCAAAATGCTCATTTTAGAAAATTTTGTGTGAATGAACACAGTCAGTATAAAGTTCAGGATAGAAGGTATCTGGGCTTCTGTGCACCCTATATAACCCTGCATACGGCAGGACTTCAAGATATATTAGCTGATAAAGATGTTAATGTTTGATTCTCTATCCCAAAAATAAGAGTATAGAAAGGAGAAGGTCTGGTCTATTATTCTATACATTTAGATATAACTCCTACCCAAAATACAGTTTGAGGGAGGAGGGCAGAGCTTCATCTTTTTTTTTTTTTTTTTTCCCTGACATGGCTATCTCCTGAACCCAACTAGGTCCCTTGATAGAATTAAGATAACAAATCTAGTCTTTAAGAAATTATTAAAAAATAATACGGGGAAATGATTTTAGCTATTTGTTTCCAATAATAAAAATAATAGAAAACACATAACGCAATGTTCTGTTTTTTATCATAAGTCAGAATATGTGTGATTACTTACAGAACTTTTGAAACGACTTAATACATTCACAATAAGGCATAACAAATTTGAATAGATGCCTGAGATTATGGTAGAGTATTATAAAAGAGTGTTATAATAGTTTTATAAAATCTACATGTATTTATCTTAGTGTTCTGAAATTATTTTGGAATCTTATTTATGTTTTAAACTGTGATTGGATTTGCTTTATAATACTAATTTCAAATTTCAACTTCTAGTCACACTCATATTATAAGGCAAATTATCTCTCAATTTATTCTGCTCCAAATTTAATCTTGTAATAATGAAAAAATAGAATGTTCAGTACTTGCTGGAATATTTTTCAACTCTGAGGAAGTTTCTAGTCTGTGTCTATATTCTAATAAGCACTTGAAAGTGTGTCTTTGCCAACATTTATTTTTCTTCACTCTACGCTGTTACTCCATAGAAATGAGAATTTAATCAGCCGTGACAGTTGGAACAAATAAACCTGACTTGGTTCTGGATTGGCTTCAGGTTAGAAGGTTTGGATTGGACAAGAGATGATTAGGTTGGATTTGTCCTGGCAGTAGACCACCTAAGTGTTGCAAAGAGCTCGGTGCTGATAGGGGAAATTTGATGCACTCCAGGATAGATCAAATAACTGGAAATGGCTCCCCTTGAAATAGGGCATAATTCTCCCATCAGACTCAGACCATGGCTGGGTTATTCATGGCCATGTCAATTGAGAGAGCTCAGGCGTAGGGACAGTTTCAGCGCTCTCCTTGGTACCTTTGCTCTTGCTATAGCCAATTTCCTGTCTGCACCTGCACCCCTGGCATTAATCCAGGAAAAATGCCTGGCTCATAGTAGATTTATCAAATAATTAAATATATAAAAGAAGAGAATTCAAACATGTCGTAATGGTACTGCTGTGTGGAACAAACTTTAACCATACCTAAAAGAAATGTTCTCTCTAAAATAAAGATAGGGCCATTAAGTAGTTTCTATAACGTATTTCTCTAGATCAATAAAGGATACAGAAAAACAACAACAACAACAAGTAATTCAGATTACTCACGAACATTGACCCTGTTTCAGGGAAAAATATTTTTTTGTTTGCCATAAGAATGGCCATAAACCTTAATCAAAATTAAGATTAGACCTTACCCCAAGATAATAACAGTAATTGCAGCCAGTATCATTGCTCTATACTTTTACATAAATTATAGTCCCTAATACTCACAAAACCACTAATAGGCACTGGTATGCATTACAGGTGGGGAAATTGAGTCTGAGAGATTAAATATCTCAACTAAAGTCACATATCTAGTTAGCAACAGAACCAAAATTCAAACCATATGAGTGAAGGACTGCAGCTCTGGTTATACTATAAAGCTAACTTTATGTAAAAACTCCTTTAACCTTTTTTCTTCTCATGTAATTGTTATTAACTGTTTCCGTCTCTATTTCATCTATAGTATACCATTCCATCTATAGTACCTTAACATGTAATATTACATTTGATTCTCACCACACCCTATGAGATTGTAGGGCAAATAGTGGGATTTTCTTTTTATGAACAAGGGAAATTGAAGCTTGGAAGTTTTGACTTGCCAAGTCACAAAGCTGGACCCAGAAGCCAGTGATCTTTTTATAACACATGCTGCCTTCTCGAAGCACATCTCAAAATTAACAGAGAATGGGTATGAAAGAGGCACAACTGAATTTACCCAAAACCAAAATGAAATCAAACAAAAAGTATTGTGCATGTTTGACAGAATGGTAAGTCTAGATCAGAATTAATGATAAAAAAATTTTTTTAAAAGATTTATAAAAGACAAAGCCATTGAAAAATTATTTTCTACAAAATGATATTTGTCAATGAAAATGTCACACTTGGTCTTTGACTGGTTTAGCTCAGATAAGAACAGATCAACTTCACAGCATCACACACCAATCGAGCAACATTCTTCTAGCCCATGACTAAAGGCTGAGTGATATGTCACCCCTGAACCATAGAATCAAAATATCTGCTATTTGATCTGATGGCTCACACATTCTGCACTAAAAATATATTTCTCTCATTACAATTCCAAAGACTGGCATTGTGTCACGGAGCTCATGTCAATAGGAGAGTTTTGTTGAGCAACGTGACAGTTGTGACCTGAAGTGTTGACCTGAAAAGACAAATTATACCTGGAACAAAAAGAAGGTCAGCTTCCTTCGGGCGCAGATGCTTGTTATAGGTTTTAGAAATCACGATAGTCGTCTGAAATTCTTGAGTGTTCCACTCGTTTTTGGACCATATTGAAAAATTAGTAATTAAGATGCCTTGTATATACATTGCTAAATTAAACCCTAATGGACTATATCAATTTATTCTCCCATCAACATCTTTACTATCTCCATCTTCAACAGCTCTTGGTATAATCATTTAAATATTTGATGATTTCATAAATAGAAATGTTATTTTGTTGTTTTTATTGGCATTTATTACTAATGGGGTTGCACATTTTGGAGGTATTTTAGTTAAGCAGTAATATGGTGTCTTCTGTGAATTTCTTACTCATATCAAACATTAAAGTCTACATATGTTCTTAATGATTTGTGAGAATATTTTACAAAGATAACTTTTTATTTGTTACATTTGCTGCAAATTTCCATTGTTCATTTTTTTGTTTTTATTTTTTATATTTTTGTTTCATTTTATTATGTTTTTAATTTAAAGAACTACGAACATTTTAAATTTCCATGTAGTAGTATGTATTTATACTCTAGTTTGTGATCTGGCTTCTTTATTATTATTTTTTAATCCAGACAAGTAGCAGGGAAATTTAAATGCTTTCCTCCCAGTGGCTTTCCCTTAGAGAAGTAACTTATCTAAATTTGATGAGGAGGAAGAAAAGCACATATTTCCAAACTTAAGATTCATCTTGGTTTTACTCTATTACTTGGTTAAATTCTGAATTGTTACAGATCACTTTCTTGTAATGCTTTATTCCAGTGTAGAAAGATAAAAAGCCATCAGTGAGACCAGGGACTTATAAACAGATTTAAATGCCAGAGTTTTAAATTCTCTGGAGGGTTTTCATCAGGAATTGGGGGAGGAATACTAAGGTGGTAAATCCTTTATAAGGAATAAAAAGAGGAATAAAGAAATGGATGATGGGTAATAATAAATGATTGAAGAAATATTGCCTTATCAATGCAAATTTCAGTGTTCTCCAGCCTTTGTGGTGAACTCCATAATTACCTGGGGCTCATCAATGGATCCCAAGGCTCTGACTATGGAGATTCCTTAGAGATAAGCCCCAGGATTTTTCTATACATCCTTTCTCCTGCTTGCCAGTAATGTCTCCCTGCTGAGTTCGCATACTTCTCCTCTCTAACCTCTCCGAAAGAGAAATACTGTGAGACTGTTTCAAAAAATAGAGAATTTTAATCATGGAAGAAAAGGAACATTATGGTATTTGCCCTGTGTCGAGACCAAATAAATGATATTACTTACAACATCTCTTCAATCCTAAACATTTTTATGAATATGAATTGAATAAGTTGGGCAGCATTTAATTAACATCTACAATATCTGTAATAGCACTTACAACAAGAGCAAATACTGATCAAGTGCTTACTGTGTGCCAGGCATTCTTTCAAGTGCTTTACCTATGTTAATCTCTACAATGACTTTATGAGGAACATACCATTATTGGCCAGATTTTTCAGACAAGGAAACCAAAGCACAGAGAGGTTGGATAAATGGCCCAAAGTTACATAGTTAATAAATGATGGAACTAGGTAGGAATCAACCTACGCTGACTTCCAAATTTCTGCTCTTTATGGTTATGACATACTTTTTGCTTGAGAAATCTGTTCTGCCTTGATTAGAAACAATATCTCCAAAACCATGTGACATGACTATTGAAGCTTTTGTTACAAAATAAACATGAAAATTAAACAAAATAAATGTCTAGTGGAATCTGCTACTTACTGAAACACTAGCTTCCTCTGCGGCTCCTAGGAAAGTATTTAATGCAACCCCCCAAAAACAAACAAACAAACAAAAAACAAAATCCTACTGTAACCCACAAACCAAATTAAACAAAACAATGTTTCCTTCTGTTCGTAATGTCTTTCAACTTAAAGTAATCCCTCCTTACTTTAAGTTGGGAGATACCTTCCAAGACCCTCAATGGATCCCTGTTTTTCCTATACATACATATCTATGGTAAAGCTTAATTTATAACTTCGGCACAGTAAGACATTAACAACAATAACTAATAATAAAATAGAGCAATTATATCAATATACTGTAATAAAAGTTATGTGAATGGCTTCGGGGCCGTTATTAAATAAAATAAGAGTTTCTTGAACACAAGCACTGCAACACCACTACAGTTGATATGATTGTGAGGGCTTCTAAGTGACTAGGAGGCAGTCAGCCTCTACAGTGTATATATACTAGACAAAGGAATGATTCATGTCCCAGATGGGACAGAGCAGAACAGAGCAGGACAGAGCAGGACGGCATGAGATTTCATTGTGCTACTCAGAACAGCTGCAATGTAAAACATATGAACCATTTATTTCTGGAATTTTCCATTTAATATTTCAGATCTCAGTTGACTGCAGGTAACTAAAGCCAAAGAAAGCAAAACTGCACATAAGAGGGGGCACTATTTTACTTGTGTGATTACAACGTCGTAAATAGAACCCTAGCACCTTAGAATTAGGCTCATCTAGTCCTACCTGCCTCCCACCTCCTGCAGAAATTTCTTTTACAATAGTCCTATCAACCACCACTCAGCCCTTGATGGAATACCTGCACTGACATAAGTTCACTCATCAGTAAAATGGTCTCCTAGGTTGCGTTAAAAGATAAACTAAGGCATATTAAAATTTTTAAGAGTTTATTTGAATAAAAATGGATACGATTGGACAGCATCCAATCTACTAGAAAGGAGCTCTGAGGAGTTGTACAAAATGAAAGACTTTCATTGGCAGAAGGGAGCAGGAACAAGGAAGTTATACTAGGTAAAACATCAAGTTGGTTATGGCAAGGTTACCTTCCTTTAGAGGATGACAGGAGACTACCACGTAGGTTACCTAACTAGTGCCAATCAGGTGATTCTTTTTTTTTTTTTTTAATTTCTTTATCAAAAATTTTACATTACTTTTTAAAATTTTAAATTACAGTTGACATTCAATATTATATTAGTTTCAGGTATGCAGCATAGTGTTAGACATTTATATTCCTTATAAAGTAATTCCCCCAATAAGTTCAGTACCCATCTGACACCATACACAGTTATTACAATACTATTGACTATATTCCCTATGCTGTACTTTGCATCCACGTGAGTATTTTGTAACTACC
Source organism: Pteropus vampyrus (assembly GCF_000151845.1). NCBI lineage: Eukaryota > Metazoa > Chordata > Mammalia > Chiroptera > Pteropodidae > Pteropus > Pteropus vampyrus. The sequence goes on from NW_011889043.1 coordinate 1,875,475, forward strand.
AGTTTGTACTTCTTAATCCTTTCACTTTTTCCACTCAGCCCCTTAATGACCTTTCCATCTGGCAACCAACAGTTTGTTCCCTGTATCTATGAGTTTCTGTTTTGATTATTTGTTTATTTTGTTTTTTAGATTCCACAGGTGATATCATCTGGTATTTGTCTTTCTTCATCCAGGTGATTCTTGATTGACTGGTTTAAGATTCCATTTCTGGGAGAGTTCTGTCCTTGTTTGCTTTTGTGGGGCTTTGACATAAATGACTCCATTTGGGGACCTGTTGTCTTGATTTTTTTTTAACAGTAGGTAGTTTTCTTACTTACAGTTGAAATTTGCCTATTTTTAAAGTTCATTTACATGTTCATCGAATATTTGCTGAACTCTCCTGTGTGTGTGTGGACCTCTACCGTGATCCAATGGACTGAGACATAGAACTTGTTTTCAAGGAGCTCCTGTCTAGTACAATTTTTTTAAGTTAGAATTTTGCTGTAATGATAGAGTATCTATTAGCAGTATATTTTTTTTCTTTTCAATCAGCAATCAGCTAAGTGTCTTAGCTCCATATCAAGAACAACCCAAATGTCATCAACAGACTGAAAAGACACACTGTGGTCTGTCCCCACTGGGGAGCTCGGCACAGCCTGAACACAGATGCACGAACTGCAGCCCACAACCACATGGGTGAATCTCATGGACATAATTTTGAGTAAAAGAAGCTCAGTAAAAAAAAGAATAAATAATATATTATTCTATTTATGATTATATAAATTTCAAATCTGGCCGAACCAGCCAGTTATTAGAAGTCAGATAATGGTTTCCCAGGGGGTGGGGAATCATGACGGGGAGATTCCGGTTTTTAATCTGAGGGCTGGTTACTCATGTGTGTTCACTCTGTGAGAATTCATCAAACTACACACGTGAGATTTTTCTACGTCTCTGTACATACCTTACATTTCAATCAAAAGTACACAAAAAGAAAACCAACATTAGAAACATTAGAAAAAAGTCCATTAGACGTAAGAAGAACATGGGTTAAATAGTGGAAAAAATTAAATTCACATTTTTCAGAATGCATAGAAGCAATCAGTTCAGCAGATAGATTGGAAGAGAGTCAAAGCATTACCATTAATAAATATAATCTTGGGGAACAAATGGCCTCAATTTTCCTAATGAGAAAAGTCGCTGGCAGAACTCTGCAATATAAAATGAATGGACAAGGGTGGTCACATTCAGACCTTCCCTAAGATCTGAGGAGTTACACCACAGTGAGAGGCTTGGAGCTGGGTCACCTCCTCTTCAGGAGAGGTCTTTCTGACTCAGAGCCACAGGCATTTTTATTTTTAAAATGCTGACTTTGCAGCTCTGTTCCTTATTATGAGAGCACAGCTTTATGTTCTTTGCATTTCATTTGAACGCTGTAGTGCTATGGAGTGCATGTTGGCTATTAGAAAATAAGTTTTAATTTAGTAGGAAAACCTTTTAAGGTGTTATGTTTGATGTGGCAATCATTCATATAATCATATGGATTAGAGCAGAATAGTCAGTGTTTTGAAATAGATATATATTCCGTATTCAGAGTTCTCTCAATAATCATCCTTTCCCCACTTCTTTTCTGCTTATCTTTTCAGACCCAACTCAATTGCCACCTCCTCTATGAAGCATTCCACAAAGCCCCTTCAGATTTCACTACTTTCTCATTTTCTTCTATTGAAATTTGTAATTTTGTTTTAGTATTTCTAAAGGAAAGTATCATGGTACAATAGTATGATAGCCTTTAATTACAAAGATCAAAGTTTCTTAATTTCTCTGAACCCAAATTTTCTAATTTTTCCAGTTACAAGAATGGGTTATTTTGATGATCAAGAGCACCTGAAACACATCTGGCATAGAGAAGAGACTGAAAAGAAGACACTCGATTTCCTCTCACTTTGCTCTGTTTTTTTCAACTAACATGCATTACCTTCTAATATGTGATAAATCTCACACTTTACGTTTATTATTTATTTTCTGTCTCTCCCCACAAGAGTATGAACTCTGTACACTCATCCATTTTTGTTCACTGATGAGTTCCAAATGCCTAGAACAGTGCCTGCAGCATTGCAAGTGCTCCAAAAATATTTTGGAAATGAATGAATTCCTTCTCATCCCTCCTGCTGGACCTCCGAGAAAACCTGGTCGATTTATTGACCACCACTAGCTTTAAGCTCATTGAGGGTAGGAACCCTCCTCAGCGCAGCTTCAGTTAGCCTCCACAGAGCATGGCTTTGTGCCTTGCAAATAAGAGGCCATTGAGAAGTCAACAGCAAATTACCTTGCTATTAATACTTATACTTAAAAGCAACATAAAAAGCGATTTAAACAATGACTTTAAGAGCCACAAAACTTTGGCATTAGTAGCATAAAAGAGCATGAACAACTTAGCCCAAAAGCAGCATCCTAGGTCACAATAACTTACATTGTTTGCTTTAAGATCGCAGCTAACCCTCTCAGTACCTATCAGTCAAGAAAAGTGAGAGGAGAGGAGATCAGAGCAAGAAGGGAGAGCTGCTTGATGTTACGAAATAAAACCTTTTCTACTTTTTTTTTTGATTTTATGCTACAGAATAAGGAATGGCCTACAGATATACATAAAAAAATTGACACAAAATGCTTGAACAAAGCACTGAAAATAATAGAAATAAACAAAGTGACTATACCCTGTGGTTTTGGGCTTACATTGAATGAAGTTTTGCAGTATAATAAACCTAATGTGGTTTCACTTAGAAAATGAAATATGCATTGGCTCATGTATGGGAATAGTGTGGGGTTCGAGGACTTACTAAGTAATAAGAAATAAACTTTGGGCTCTCCTGAATTCTAGGAGAGAGAAAGTGTATTGGTTAATCATCTGGGCTTTGAAATTCTGCAGCTCAAATTTGAATCTGGGTTCCACCTCTTATTAATTATGAGCAACTTTTGACAACTTAGTTAAGATTCATGACAGCTGGATTTCTCCAGAGCAAGTGATGAGAGAGAGAGAGAGAGAGAATCTGCACTTTTATATCTTAATATTAAAAATGACATACCAAAAGTATTTATTCTGTATGTTATTGGTCACACACACTAATCTTAGTACAGTACAGGAAGACTACAAAAGAGTGTGAATATGAGGCCATTGAATGCCATCTTTGCGGCTGGGTACCACAGACAGCTAAAACAGCTAGGGGCCGGCAGACATTTCTCTCTCTCTCTCCGCAAATGGGCTTTCCATGTAGCTAGCATGGGCTTTCTTATCCATGACAGTCTCAAGGTAATCAGGTTTCTAATAAAGCAATTTGCCTTACTCAGAGTGAGCATTTAAAGTGTAACATGGAAATTGTCAGTTCTTCTAAAGCCTGGGTTCAGAAATACTGGAAACCACATCTGACCACATCCTATTGGTCAAAGTGGTCACAGAGTCCACTCAGTTTCAAGGGCAGGAGAAATAGACTCCGCCCCTTGGATGCTGGACCGGAGAGGTCAATCACAGCTATTATTGAAAACTCAATCTACTACATGTGGTAAAGCAGAGTGCAAAGAGGAGAGTGGCAGTGGTTCTTTGGAAGAGGCTAACACTAAGCTAGGCTCTAACATAACTTAAGACCTGGGGTTGAAGAGAGGAGGTCCAATTCCAAGAGCTGTTCAGGAGCTGGGCAGGCTGCAACTGGAATGACAGGATCAGAGCCATGGAGGCCAGAAAGCGTGAGTCACTTGTGGGATGTATGGAAATTTTCTTGGCAGGAGCAGGAAAGTCACATCAGGGACAGACAAGAGATGGAGGTGGAGTCAACTGCCAAAGAGCCCTGAATGTTAAACTGAGAACCCAGACTTAAAGGGAGCCTACATAGATTTTGGCAGAAATAACACCCTTAGAAATATTTTTGAAGGAAGGACCTTGACATTTATAAAATATTTACTGCTTGCTAAGCACTTGGTTAAATATTTCACATACATCAGTTTGTTTAATTCTTACAGCAAGCCTACAAAGTGAGTATATCTTCTTCATTTTTTAGAAGAGGAAATCGGAGCTTAGGGAGTTTGCGTAGCTTGCCAAAGTTTGCGGTTAATAAGTGGCAGATCTGGGCTTTAAACTCAGGTCTATTGAAACCCCATACTCTCCATTCATTCATTTGTTGTTATTGTAAAATTCCCAAGAGAAAGAAATCTTTCAGGCGTTATTAAGAAAAGAGTCACCTGAATGAGGTGGACCCAAGAGACTGACTTGTAGCCAAGATTGCCATAAACTCCAGAGTAACCAGACCACATGAGCAGAGCCAGGAGCTGCTGTGAATGTGTGGGCTGCGTGTTACACAGGGCATAGCATCCTCTCCAAGGCGACAAGGTGGAACAGAGGAGCATGCATAAACACAGGCTGAGAGAGTTGGTAGATATAGCCAGAAGAACTGCCCAGTGTGAGAAGGCAGAGCAGGGGAGTCATCTAGATTTTGGGGGTGTTCTCATAGAGAAAGACCATGGATCCTCTCTATCTATGAATGTTGTCTTTTTTGACTAATGGTGCAGCCTTAGGAAGAACTTAAGAGAATGACAAGATGAGCTGAATCAACTCTTGTACTCAGTGAAGGTCAGGAGGCAGGTGTTGTTGACAAATACTGCATTCAAATTACCCTTATAACCAGTGTTTAATCACTCATCCCCACCCTTAGATCAAGCCTAGAAGGCTCTGCTAAGGCCCTCCTCTGGCTGTGTCCCTCTTCATGAGATGAGGAGTCGGCCAGACCAGATGTGCCCATGTGGAATCCATTGCCTGTCTCCAAATACCTGGCATCCTAGAATTCTCTGTCCAGATGTCTCGAGCTTGTTTACAGAGTCCTCCTTCCTGGTCCTTCCTCTCTACAATGGACTCTGCCACTGCTCTGTGCACACCTAGGGGTGAGGGGTGGCCCAAGAAGCATCCAGAATTTAAAAGGTTATCTCCCAACCAATTGTTCTTTCTCTCCACGGTTACCTTCTTTGTGCCAATCCCCTTATACCAGCATATGAATGTTATTCAAAGTCTTCACAGAATTTAAAATTGTACTTCTATTCGAGTGACTATTTTAATTTGGCACATGAAGACCATTTCCGCATCTTCTATTTGACGATATCAAAGGCATTTTCTGTTGTATTATTCAGTATCCTTTTAAGAAAATCCCATGAAATAGATTTGTCTTATAATTCAGTGCCAGGAAACTGTTTTACTGGAAGAACTGGAATGATTCCTTTAAATAGATAACAGTGGACTTTTTAACCCATTGGTTTTCTTTTATGCATTGGCTGCTAAGGGTCTCAGAGTTAAATTTAATATCATAATAATTATTTTATTCAGTTATCTCCTGTACTTCTTAGTCTCACTTGTTTCACCTTTATTTTTTAACTACTCTATTATGTATGTGTATTATATGTTTTATTATCACAAGTTAAAGTTAAAAGAGTTAATTCATTTTTTAGAAGCAAGTAGATGTATACAACTTATTATAAGGAAATAAATTTATAAACACATGCATACTTATTTTATTATGCTGTCTTTTATATAAAAGATGCTATTATGAACTCTTAGGGGAACATGAGCTTTAATTTTGGTAACGATGAGTTGAATAGTCATTTCCATTTTTTCTTTCTGAGTTTCCTTAAAATTCTTAGGGTCTATAAATGCCCATATAGCCATATGACCTGGCAGAAGTATTGGCTATACTTCTCAACAAGACATGCTCCCTCACAAGTAGTTAACCTTTCGTTTCTTATTTATAAAAGAGTTTTAAACCAGTTAAGATCCATTCTAATTTTAATGTTTTCTATTCCATGAAACTTAACTGAGAGGTAATTAACTTCATATAAATGAGGTGACCTCTGGTTTTCCTGCTTGGTCATCCAACATGCACTAGGATAGTCAGCCTTCCCAGGGAGGACAGATGAGCTATGTCTTCAAGACTGGGACAGGAAAAGCTCAAGAACTGAGCCAGGCTACAGGCAACAACCAGACAGCATTTTTGAAGACTAACAGGAAGTAAAGGATAACTTGTGCTGACCAAGTAGACTTTGAGCTTCATCAGTCTCATTTCTATCTCCAAGGTGGGTCCATTTCTTCTGCTGGTCTGAATGTTCAGCTCTGTGTAAAGCATTTGCTAAAAATAAAAAATAGCCAATATCACTTTAGAAACACAAAAATGAGAGCCTTTGGGAAATGAAGCTTTGTATAGTATCTCCTGTTGTACTGTTGTCTTTTTTCTGGAAAAGAGGAGACCCAAATGAAGTTTCTCATGTGCTTATTTGAGCCTTTCCAAAGCAAAGCTATTTATTGATTCAATTGTGATTCCTCTGAATCATTATAAAGTTCTTCATTCATACAAAGAAGTGATGATAAATGTAGTCTGAGCTGCCTTGCAGAAAGCTTTAATCTTTTCAGAGATATTTCACAAGCTATTCAAGAATTATGCAAAATTTAAGAGGGTTTAATTTCCATTTTATTTTTTTTGCCATCAATTCAGGATATATTGAGAAACTTTTCCTTTCTATACTAAGGGAAGTTCAATCACTCTTTAGGATTAATATTTTCAGTGGATAACAAGACTGGCCAGTAATGTGACAAAGTTTCTGCATTTTAATCACTTGCCTGGAGTTTATTACCTTTTTTAAAATTTATATGGCAGCTCTGCAATATAAATATATTACCAGCACACAATTCTTATTTTTCCAGATTTTGAAACTACGGTCCACAGAAGTTCAGTGACAAGCCCAAGGCTACATGAAAGATAACTGCTGGACTTGGGATTCTGGCCAAGATCTGCCTGGCTCCAAAACCCATGCTATTTCTACTATAAAGCACTTCCCCGCAAACCTCAATCCCTATATCCCCAACTTAAGCAAGAGCCTTTCATTCAGTCACTCATTCATTCATTCAACATTTGGTTTGCACATTTAGTGTACCGGGTCCCTTACACAATGTGAGAAGAGGGATAAATAATAGAATATGGTCCCTGCCCCTAGAGAAATCACATTATTTTATTCCACGCATCAGTTAATCAACAATAATAAAATAGCTGTGCCATTTGAATATTCACAATTAATTATACCACTTAAGATGTATTTATATTTCCTCTCCAAAGGAAAGATTTTAGGAGATTCCTTTCAAAAACAGAAGCAAATGGCGGGTGGGGTATGGCGGTGAATGGTATAGATGATAGAGGCTCTGTTCATCCCTTTGGCAACCAAATCAAAGTTATGACAGAAACTAGGAGCAGCAGCAAGGAAAAATCGCCTGGGAGCTAGATGAAAAAGCCATATAACCAGGGAGAAATATAAGAAATCACCTGCAACGGCAGAAGGTAGGACGGGGTGAGGATACGAGGCTGCCTGGTCCCGAGCATCTGAGTGAGATGGAGGCTGCGGCAGTGGCAGCTGCAGACGCCTCTTAAAGGGACCGCGGCCGGGAGCGGACCTTCACAGTGACAGACTCGCTTGCTCTGAGCAACAGAACAGGTTCAGCTGCACAGGGACTTACAGGGGGACACTAAGTTGTTGGAGTGAGGGCTGAGGCGAGACTCGCTCTGTACAGAAGTGCTGGCAGTATCCATTGCTCCTTGTTGAGCCCTCTCCCATTCCAGTGTGCAGACACCTTGCCATAGCAGAGACATCATCAAACTGGATAAAAGAAGTTGCTCCACCCATAGGATTACTTGAAACTCTGCCTTCCCCAACTAGTGGCCCCACCCAAGCCACCTCCAGGTATATCCTCAGAGAGTCAGGTGCTCCTTGCT
>NW_011889043.1:1883290-1892497 GCF_000151845.1 Pteropus vampyrus
TGGCGGTGAATGGTATAGATGATAGAGGCTCTGTTCATCCCTTTGGCAACCAAATCAAAGTTATGACAGAAACTAGGAGCAGCAGCAAGGAAAAATCGCCTGGGAGCCAGATGAAAAAGCCATATAACCAGGGAGAAATATAAGAAATCACCTGCAACGGCAGAAGGTAGGACGGGGCGAGGATACGAGGCTGCCTGGTCCCGAGCATCTGAGTGAGATGGAGGCTGCGGCAGTGGCAGCTGCAGATGCCTCTTAAAGGGACCGCGGCCGGGAGCGGACCTTCACAGTGACAGACTCGCTTGCTCTGAGCATCAGAACAGGTTCAGCTGCACAGGGACTTACAGGGGGACACTAAGTTGTTGGAGTGAGGGCCGAGGCGAGACTCGCTCTGTACAGAAGTGCTGGCAGGACCCATTGCTCCTTGTTGAGCCCTCTCCCATTCCAGTGTGCAGACACCTTGCCATAGCAGAGACATCATCAAACTGGATAAAAGAAGTTGCTCCACCCATAGGATTACTTGAAACTCTGCCTTCCCCAACTAGTGGCCCCACCCAAGCCACCTCCAGGTATATCCTCAGAGAGTCAGGTGCTCCTTGCTGAGCAGTCCTAGACTCACACTGGAGGTAGATGGCCTCAGTTTCTGGTGTGGCCTTTTGAGGCAACTATAAGCACAGCATCTGTGGATTGCTTGCTCAATCTTAACATGTGGCCCAAGAGGGGCACAGGCTTGGGCGAAATTTGGCCTGCAGCTGAAGCCTTCTCAGGACTGTGCCACTGGACACCTACTACACAAAGCCGCACTAATAAGACCAGGAGAATTAGGAGCTTTGCTTAGTACATAGAAACAGACACAGAAAGGCAACCAAAATGGGAAAAGGAAGAAGCAGAAACCATATGAGAGAACAGAACAGAGATACAGAAATAACGGAGTCAGGCAATCTAACATGCAGAGTCAAAACATTGGTTATAGAGATACTCAATGAACTTTTGGTTAAATTCAGTGAGAACTTCAACAAAGAGATTAAAAAAAAAACCCATAAAAATGGAAATGGAAATTATAAAAGGGAACCAGTCTGAATTGAAGAACACATTATCTGAGACGAAAAGTATTTTAAATGGAATTAACAAAGTGAATAATGAAAAAGACCAAATGCCCTATCTAGAGGATGGGAAAGCCAAGGACACTCCATCAGAATGGCAAGAGATAAGATGCCAAGACTACCAAAATAATTTAAGGAGCATATGAGACACTATTAAAAGTAAAAATATCCGTGTCATCGGGGTACCTGAAGGAAAACAAGATGTTGAACAGCTATTTGAAAAAATAATGATGGAAAACTTCCCTAAGCTGTTGAAGGAAAAGACATAAAACCCCAGGAAGCTCAGAGTTCCAAAAACCAGAAAGCCAAAGAGGCCCTCACCAAGACACATCGTAATAAAAATGCCAAAGGTTAAATACAAAGAGAGAATCTTAAAAGCAGCAAGAGAAAAGCAGTTAGTTACCTATAAGGGAGCACCCATAAGACTGGCAGCTGCTTTCTCAAAAGAAACTATGCAGGACAGAAGGTTTTGGCACAAAACATTCAACGTGATGAAAACCCAGGATCTAAAACCAAGAATATTTTATCCATTGAAGCTATCATTTAGAGTCGAAGGACAGATAAGGAGCTTCCCAGACCAAAAAAATGGCTAAAGGAATTTATCACCACCAAACCAGTATCACAGGAAATGTTGGAGAGATTTCTTTAAGAAGAAAAAACATGTATCTAAAACAGAAATAAAGAATGGTAACAACTACATTCCTATCAACAATATCTCAAATGGAAAAGAATTAAGTGCTCCAACCAAAAGGTAGAGTGGCTGAATGGATGAGAAAACAAGATCCCTACATATGCTGCCTACAAGAGACTCACTTCGGATTAAAAGACACACAGACTAAAAGGAAGGGGATGAAAAAAGATATTGCATGATGGACCTAGAGGGTATTGCGCTAAATGAAATGGGTCGGAGAGAGAAAGACAAATATCACGTGATTTCATGTACATGTGGAATCTAAAGAGCAAAATCAACAACAACAACAACAAAAGCAGAAATAAACTCACAGATACAGAGAATATTTAGAGGGATACTAGATGGGAGGGGAGTTAGGGGGACGAAAAAAGGACAAAGAGATTAAGAGGTACAAATGGATAGTTGCAGAATAGACATGGAGATGTAGAGTGTAGCATGGGGAAGATGGTTAATAATGTTGGAATAAATATATAATGGGGTAAAGGAGTACTAGATTTAGTGACTTTGTGAGTTATGTGGATCTCTGATCAATATGCTATGTAACTGAAACTGATATATTATTGTATGCCAACTATAATTGAAAAAATACTCATTGAATTGTACAATGTAAATACAAGCAACTAATTGTTTATTATATTTTAATAAAGTAAAAAAAAAAACAGAAGCAAATAACTGTAAAAGAGACTTCCCTTTTCACTAGATTTGGTTTGGGTCTCATGAACTGATGACTAAACTACCTTTTATCTTACTCAGGCTGCGCTATGAGGATGGAGTCCACATACTAACTCAGGAAACTCAGGACAGTCAGCTTTTGAAAGGCTGAAAACTACAAAGCTTGGAAAGGCCCTGGGCAAGTTGCTCAACTATTGAAATACTTCTATATCTGTTGTAAAGAATATAACAGTAGTTGAACTGAGCAGTAGATGTAATTAATAACATAATTTCTAAGGTCAACTCATTAATTCAAGCTGATTATTGTAGGATGTCACTCTGACCTTTAACAAACAGGTCTCCTGTTGCAGTGTGACCTAGGTAGTAATAGAAATAGTGAATATATTAACATCTTAGGCAGTCTTTCATAGGTTAGACAATTTTGGAACATAATTTCTATTTGACGAGGTGATGCTTGGAGAAAATTCAGCACTTTGAAAGAGAAGTGCAATTTCATACTGAAACTTTGAGGTACCTAATGATGCTGTCCAACTGTGGAATCAGGTCACTGGGTCTATGAACAGCCTCTGGCAGGCATGGAGGGGATCAAGGTGACAATGGCAATGGGGAAGAATGCAGGGCTTGCCTACTGTTCCAGAACCAGCCAGCATTGCTGGGGTAGCAGTCAGAGGGGTTGGTGATACGGGAAGAGGGGTGGCATTATTGGTGGGGACTGAGATACAGTTTCCTGAGTCCAGATTGTGTGGAAAGCACTGGCATCAAGAGTGTACCTTGATGTGATGAACGGGCAATGCGCCCGGTGACTACAACAGAGCCTGATCCTATTTCAAGAACTTGCTCTGATTACAGACCCTGGTTGATGGTTCTACTGAGAGCTCGAGTTAAAGGACGTCAGATTGAATTCTAAGCTGACATTCTGATTTTTTTATCCCAAAGTAAACATCACATGGTAACTAGTATTGTAATGGATAGTTGTAGGTTGAGTTGAATATTGTTAAAGTACATTCTTGGACATGTGGAAGAGCCAAATATTCATTTACCTGTCCCTGAAATTACATATGCTTACCGAGTAGGGTGGATAGGAATGGCTAGATACTTTGTAACTGGTGTAAGGGAAAGAAGTGTTATCTTTTTTCTCTAGTAAATACAATTTAGCATTGGAGTCAGACTTAAGGATTCTCAGATTCTGGTTCAAAAATTACTGTCATGCTTGTTAAAATGCATATTCCTGTGCCCCCCTCATATATTGAATGACTCTCTTACACTGGGGTTGGAGAATCTGCATTTTAACAAGAACTTCAGTGATTATTAAGAACCATGAGATTTGAGAATTCTTGTTGTGTAAGACAAGGACTGATGACATTTATTCATTCATGCTATTTATCATTAATTTGTTCACTCCACAGCCATTTATTGAGTGCGTTCTCCTGAATGCTGAAGTATAGAAATGAATAAAATACAGTTTAAGTTCTCCAGAAGTTTATGGTCTAGATTTAATTGGTACCAGTGTTTCTTAACTGGAGGCAATATTGTCCCTCAGGGGACATTTGGTAATTTCTGAAAGTATTTTTGGTTGTCACAACTGGGGATGGAGGTGGCAGCTAGTGAGTAGAGGCCAAGAAGCTGCTATACAGCCTACAATGCACAGGACAATTCTCTCTCTGTCTGAAACAAAAATGATCCACTCCAATGTGTCAATAGTGCTGGGCTTGAGAAACCTGAATTGCACTGTACTAATTCATTCACCCAGGCCAGTCATTGGAATCACCTAGGAGCTTTGCAGATACCCATACTCTGCAAATTATTGTCCGACAAATATGCACGTATATTTATAAGTGAGCTGAACCATGTGCACCATGATCATTAGCTACTAGAGTTAAACAAATCCTGATTTGCAGTGTGATCAACAGAAGGGACTTTCATCTGTGCCATAAAAAGTCCCCAGTGACATGCCATGGTTACTCTACCGACGTGATCTGATAAACAAAGACATATTGCCAAACTGTTTTTGAATTATCTCTGATTGTTCAATTAACCAATAGTCCAGATAAAATACTGTGGACTTCTCCTTCCAGCCAATACAGCATAACAGGGCTGGATTTACCCTCCCGTCTAAACAACAACAAAGAAACTCCAGACGAAATACGTGAAAAAACAGTTTTCAAAATATGAACATTAAGCAATGAAAGACAGTGGTCCTGGGAGACAAAAACAAATGTAATGAGCCCTGTGCTTGCCTCCAGCTTGCTGCCTGGATCTATCATTTCTGCTGAGTCTCACGACGGATAATTCCTTTGTGTGGTTTGTAGTTTTGGTTTATGAGTTCACTTTCTGTCATTTTTCTTTTTTCCCCTTACGATCCTATTTAATCTCAGGTGGGAAAATTGTTCCAATTAGTTGGTTTTGCTTTGATTTGCTTCTGTTGAGTGCTACTGAGGGTTTCACCTATCTAGAATTAGATTTTGTTTGTTTGTTTTTAGTGGTACAGAATCGATGTTTTGATTTCTCACAGAACATTTTTTTCTTCTCCAAAAGCCCTAGAAAAAGACACACTTCTTTTATCTTTCCTCTGAGTTGCTGAACAGGTTTTTTGGTTTTTTTGTTTTTTTTTTTTGTATCTCCTTATCATTGAGGGGACACCACCCAGAGTCACAGCTTTCTGAAAATGGTCTTGGGTCCAGTTTTATACCTTGAGTGGGCCCAAGCCCACCCTTTTGTACCCATGAACTTGTTAAGCCTTGTCCTCAACCCCAGCGCTGGCTGTTAGGGCATTTGTCCAGGTCTGCTCCTTGTCCCCCATGCAGCTGCTCACTGCAATAATTTTAAGGTCTTTGTTCACTTTCCACCAAGATTTGTCTTTATTTCTCTTGGATTCAGCTGTATTTTAAATATTTTCTTTTTTGTACTTTAGCTAGTATTTCCATGTATTTCCAGTGGGCAGATACCATAGCAGAGTTTGCTTTGTCTCATTACTATTTGTGTTCTTGCCTAAATGTCTCAACTAGGCTGTAAGCCTCCAGAAGGTAGGGATCACATCTTAGACATTTTAACACACAATATTCTACCTAAGAGACCTTCAATAATAAAATTGTATGGTAAATAGTACTGTGCTAGACTCACCAATGTTTGCTGGCTGGAGATTAAATAAAAGTACCCAGAAAAAAATATTTGTACACTTCACTGCACTTAACAGTACCATCTACAGCCTCCTTTTAGTTGCATTGGTCTGTGTGTGTGTATATGTGTGTGTGTGTGTGTGTGTGTGTGTGTGTGTGTATGTGCGCGCGCGCACGCGTGCGCGTGCGTGTATGTGTTTGAATTTGCCAGGCTTCCTACTTGAAGAAATCTCTGAGTTTTAGATCAGTAGGTCTCAGTGTTTTTCATGCCCAACCCACCTGAGGTACGTTATGATTTCTAACTGCAATTGGCTTATCTAATTGTCACTTTGGGTGGGGATGGATGGAATGCCTTATAAAAGGATGCATCCGAATCCTGGGTGAGATGCATAGTTTTAAAATTTCTCCAACCACCTCCCTCCATCCTGGTTGAAAATCACTGCTTCAGTCATCCAGGCAAACTTCTGAAAAGCAATTTTCATCTAAGCTAAAATTTCCCAATGTTTGTTATTCATTTTGCATCCACATATGTCGGAATGGTCAAGGATGAACAAGCATTAATGCTTTGATTGACTATCCCCAAGCCACACAGAAGCCTTGTGGAATGATACAGAGGAGAGGGGCCACCTGACTTCCATTTTTCTCAACGTGCTATTAAACACATGAACTCTTGGTCACCATACTGCATTTCTCTGAGTATCCAGCTGCAAGTATGTAGTAAATAGTGTTGTAAATCATGCACGTAGAAATAGGCTCAATGCCTCAATACAGAGAACAAAGACTTAGATATTATTTTGTTCTCAAAGACATACAGTTTTAGCAAATATGATAATATTTCAGGGAATGTTTCCCTAATACATTCTTTCTCTCACAGGAAAGGGATTATCAACATGATATGATGTTTAAAGTGTTAGGCAGAGCTTCAAAAAGCCCTGCTTCCTTCTTCCACAGATAAATAGCCCAGCAGTTTGTGAAAAGGCATTATGCCATCTGAACATGTTAGTCTCTTGGCTGTCTCGCTCAGACTATCTATGCACCTCCTTACTGAATGTTTGCTGGCAGAATTCCCAGCCAGGAATGCCCCACAGCCATCTGCTCTCTCTGGTACCCTGCCTATGTGCCAGGGGCAGAGCAATCTCTCTCAAGTATTGCTTAGATGTTTGGACTGCAACAAAAGGGCAACAAGAAAAAAATTATGTGCTCAAAGCACATGGGCTGTTTTTTGTTATATTTCATTCTACGTTGCTGTCCTGCATTTTCAAATCAATTCTACTAGTTGTTGTGAACAGGCACAGATGGAATCTGGAGGGGTGAGAGCAGATTGAGAACAGCTCCCTGAAGGCAGCATTGGGTAAGTGGAAGTCCTGGGTAGGAATCTCTGTCCTATTTCTGCTCCACCTTTAACTGAGGGTGCAACATTGAGCAACTCACTTCCCCTTTTTACTTTCCTTATGTTAAAAAAGAAAGGCTTTCCCACAAGATTGACCTTATAAAAATGGGGAAAAATTATCACATTAGAAAACCAAATTCAATCTGGTGATGGACAGTGGGGAGGGCTGGGAGGCTGGGAGAAAGAGGTGAAAGTTTAAAGAAGTACAAGCTAGTAATTGATAGATGGTCACAGGGATGGGGGAGCACAGCATAGGGAATGCAGCTAGCATTAAGGTAGTGGCTAGGTAGAGAGCCGGAGGAGAGAAAGAATAATTATGGGGACTATTTTATAAACTCCATAAATGTCTAACTGTATACTTGAAACTAAAAAAGTAAAATTAAAAAAAACAAATTTAAAAAGAAAAATGATTGACCGAAAAAAAAAAAAAAAAACAACTAAACTATTTGCAATACTTATGAAAAGGGTTACTATTCCTAACAAAGAGCTCCTACAAATCGGTGAAAATAAAAAATACAGCACATAAAAATAGGCAAAGAACATGATAGGCTTCACGGAACACGAAAAGCAAATGACCAATAAATAAGTGACAAATAGTCAGGAAAATTAAAAATCAAAGCAACACTGGGATATCATATTATTATGCATCTGACTAGCAAATTAGAAAACAAAGAATGATTACTATCCAGTGCTGGCGAGAGTGGAGGGGCCCTTTCAGATGCTGCAGTGGTAGTGTGAATGGATTGATGCAAGCTCTTAGGAAAGTAACCTGACAACACCTATCAACTTTCCCAGCAACCTCATTTCCAGGAATCTTCCCTTTAAAAACAGAAGTGATGTTATTTAAAAATACGTGTATGGAGATTTTTATTGCAAAGTGAGACCAAAAAAAAAAAAAAAACCCAAAAAACTAGAAAATAACTTGAATCCCCATTAATAGGAAATGGTTGAATAAATTACTCCTTATCAGTGGTTCTCAGCCAGAAATGATTTTACCTCCCCAGGGGACATTTGGCAATATCTGGAGATATTTTTGATTGTCACGACTAGGGGCTGAGTGCTATTAGAATCCAGTGGGTAGAGGCCAGGGATTTCAGTAAACATCTTACAACGTACAGAACAGCCACTCCAAACAAATAATGATCTGGCCCCAAATATCAATAATGCTGAGACTGAGAACCCCATATGCATGTGTGTGTGTGTCTGTGTGTATACTGAAGGTGAGCTCCTGAAAAAAAAAGAGAAAAAGGTACAGAGTAATATATACTGTTCCATTTCATTAGAATATTATGAAATAATGCCAAACTCACACGTGTGTGTGTGTGTGTGTGTGTGTGTGTGTGTGTGTGCGCACGCGCCTGTGTGTTTACATGAGCATAATGTAGAGTATGGGGGATTTATGCCAAACTACTAAAACTGCTGACCTTGGGAAAGTGGTTTAGAAAGAAATACTCCCCTCCCCCACCACAAACACACACAGACACACAGGGGCTCTCGTACACATGTTTTGGGGATGGCTGAATTAGAATCACACAGGATGCTTTTGAAAAATTTGTATTTCCTGGACATAATCCAGATTTCTTGGCTTAAGTACCATAAATCTGAATGCTTCAAAAGTGTTTGACTTTCCCCCCAAAATTATCCTGTGGAGAACATGGAGCTGCCTTCTATGTAAGTCTTTATAAAGTATCTCATGCCATTGGGACACTCTCAATTACTTTGTTTTGACAGCAAAGTATTGTTTCAGAGGAAAATATAGTGGCCTGAAAGCCGGGAACAATGCTTATAGAGATCATCTGACAGAACCTTGTTATGCCCTCACATGGTGGAGAGAGAGAGCTCTGGTCCCTTCATCCCCTTATAAGGACACAAAACCCATCACTGGGGCTCCACTCCTATGACTTCATCCAAACCCAATGACCTCTCAAAGGCTCTACCTCCAAATACCATCACAGTGGAGATAAAGGCTTCAACATGTGAACTTGGGAGGGACACAAGCATTCAGACCACAGCAATGGCTCTGCAATGGCCAATTACTTCAGGCCTTTGCCTTCTGAGGGAAGGTGAAATTTCCCAGCAGAGGATTATATTTTAGCTGGGTGAAAAAAAGGGAAAGAGGAATTGTTATGAAAGGTGAAATGGTAAAAACACTCTGCAATGCTAACTCAATTTGTTGTAATATGTGAAATGGCATGGGTGAAAGAAAATATAGAATCATGTGGGTTAGAGGCTGGGCCG
>NW_011889043.1:1892547-1894412 GCF_000151845.1 Pteropus vampyrus
GAGGAAAATGTACTATTCAGGGTGATTCAAGAAATCCTATGGTGTATTTTTTTAACTTAAATTTATTGGGGTAATATCGGTTACTAACATTATATAAATTTCAGCTGTGCAATTTTATAATAATACGACATATATACACTCTATTGGTGTATTTTTACAGAGCTCTAAATGGCAGAAATTTTTGTCTTTGTTAAATAGTCTGAACTCTTAAGTGGTCTGAATTTTGCCAACAGTTCTTCAAGGGGAACTGCCTCTTGAGGAGTATTTTGAAAATTTGTGGTGGTGTGTTTGCGGGAGGTTTTTTTTGTCTATTAAAATAATTAGAAGGTCCTACTGGTAGGAGTCCTGCATCTCTTGACATTCAAAAGTCTCACCTAAAATTTGCTTATTGTCATCTGAGCCTATTTAACCAAAATATGCTTTGAATATAAATAGAAAAAAAATACGGGGTGGGGGTTGGGCTTTCATTTTTATTAAATTTTCCAAGAATGCAACTATTGTATTAATGGAGAAGTTGTACTTTGTTTTGCTGATTCTTACCAAAAATTATTTTCTATTTTAAAAATTTATGTTATCCATGGCAATACTGGTAATAATATTTGCATTCATAATAATTCTTCACATATGTACAAGCATCTTCTAATGTGGTCATATTTGCCTATTTATATATTTAAATACATATTATTTTCTTATAAATGACTTTCCTTTTATTTCTCCTTCTTATACTTAGGATAGTGAATATTTTTCAAAATTACAGTGTAGTCAATAATATCTATGAACTTAATTTTAGAATAATAAAGGAATCTTAAAAATATTTGCTATGGAGCAGTTGGATCTGGTAAGATTAGAAGCAATGCATTAGGCAATATGGTGTGATATTTAAAAGCATGGAGTCCAGAATTAAATAGATCTGAGCTCAAGCCTAGTTCTACTATACAATCAGCAAATAATTTGACTTCTCTAAACCTTAGTTCTCTTACCTCTGTAATGGGAGCACTACCTGTTACATTATTTTGAGGACTAAATGAGATTGATGGTTAGTTTGTTGCCTGGATCTTAGCAAGCAATAGATAAATTATGGCTATTATTTCAGTTGTTATTACTAATAAAGCTTAAAAGCTCAACATAAAACATGTAGAAACCATAGAGATCTTACCTGGTCATGTCAAAATGGCTGGCTTCCTCTTTCTCTATTTTCTTTTGGGGTAGGAAGAGATCTATTTCCTTGTCAAGTCAGCCGTGGGAAGTAAAGTTTTGGTATATCTAGATAGAACCCCTGGCTTTGTCAGTATCTTTCTGACTTCTTTTTCCTCTTAAAAAAGTTAATCTATCTGAGCTATCAACTAACAACGCACCATCAACCCATATAGGTTGCCATCTCCGAGGATGTGAAAGGGCAGTGCTATTGTCACTTGCCTTGAAGAGCTTGCTCCTTAAAAACAGACAGCTCTGCTCTATATAAGGGAGCTTCTACTTTGCTTTAGGGTCAGACATAATAAAAGGTTTTAATCATCCCATCAATAAAATATGCTTCATGAGATTAGCAGTCTAGACTAAATTGGGCAATTCTCTTTAGAACCCTCCTCTTCTTCCTAAATTTAGTTTCACAGTATAGTTGCTAACTGTGCTATAAAGAGACATTTCTAGCTCCTACTCTGGATCCTTGCAGACTTAAGACATATGACCTGAATTCTTTTTCCCCTCTAGTCACCTAAAAAACTATATGATACCAAAGAAAATACACTAAAGCTGAAGTTTCTAAGGTTTTACTCAATTTTGTTGGAAAGAGTCTAAAGTAGTTTCAATGTCATCAGAATAACTAAAAGTGATCTCATATTTTGATTCATTTAATTTCACATTTTTTT
>NW_011889043.1:1894692-1895880 GCF_000151845.1 Pteropus vampyrus
ATACAATCAGCAAATAATTTGACTTCTCTAAACCTTAGTTCTCTCACCTCTGTAATGGGAGCACTACCTGTTACATTATTTTGAGGACTAAATGAGATTGATGGTTAGTTTGTTGCCTGGATCTTAGCAAGCAATAGATAAATTATGGCTATTATTTCAGTTGTTATTACTGATAAAGCTTAAAAGCTCAACATAAAACATGTAGAAACCATAGAGATCTTACCTGGTCATGTCAAAATGGCTGGCTTCCTCTTTCTCTATTTTCTTTTGGGGTAAGAAGAGATCTATTTCCTTGTCAAGTCAGCCGTGGGAAGTAAAGTTTTGGTATATCTAGATAGAACCCCTGGCTTTGTCAGTATCTTTCTGACTTCTTTTTCCTCTTAAAAAAGTTAATCTATCTGAACTATCAACTAACAACGCACCATCAACCCATATAGGTTGCCATCTCCGAGGATGTGAAAGGGCAGTGCTATTGTCACTTGCCTTGAAGAGCTTGCTCCTTAAAAACAGACAGCTCTGCTCTATATAAGGGAGCTTCTACTTTGCTTTAGGGTCAGACATAATAAAAGGTTTTAATCATCCCATCAATAAAATATGCTTCATGAGATTAGCAGTCTAGACTAAATTGGGCAATTCTCTTTAGAACCCTCCTCTTCTTCCTAAATTTAGTTTCACAGTATAGTTGCTAACTGTGCTATAAAGAGACATTTCTAGCTCCTACTCTGGATCCTTGCAGACTTAAGACATATGACCTGAATTCTTTTTCCCCTCTAGTCACCTAAAAAACTATATGATACCAAAGAAAATACACTAAAGCTGAAGTTTCTAAGGTTTTACTCAATTTTGTTGGAAAGAGTCTAAAGTAGTTTCAATGTCATCAGAATAACTAAAAGTGATCTCATATTTTGATTCATTTAATTTCACATTTTTTTTCCCTCAGTAGTCGGCTAGAACATTAAAAAGTTAAAAATTGAAAAAGGAAGAAGGGAATTTTTTAAAAGAGAATTTTGAAGTTTACTTTTCTTTCCCCCTGAAAGCTGAAGACTTTCATAGACTGAAGTCTGAAACTTTGTAAGATTCATCCCCGTGAATATTCACATTGCCGATTTTAAGAAAATTCCTGTACTTTATAAGCAATATCATAATTCAGCTAACTGTCTTTTCCCTGAATAATGAGCAGTGAGTGAT
>NW_011889043.1:1895930-1897936 GCF_000151845.1 Pteropus vampyrus
AAAGATCTTATATCTCTTGTTATTTCATATCTTTTGACATTACAAAAAATTTTATTACAAAATTGTCTATAAATGGAGACATATGAAGCTGTAACAAAGAAATATGTTAAATTTCCCATGTGATAAAATATATTACATATCATTATTTTTAAAAATATATTGTTCAGGAATAATATAAATAATTATTCAAAGAGTATCTGTTCTTTCTGAGTTGCCAAATAAACAGGGACAAGGGTTGAGAGAAGGCATTATAAGTCAGGTATAGCTTAGGTAACTTGTTATGAAACTGGCCAGCCATCCATGAGCATCCAAATGATCATCAACAACAATAGTTAGTAAAGGATGGGAAGAATAATGTTCAAGGCTGACATTAATGTTTCTGACAAATCTTTACCCTCTCCCCTGCACAGATTTGCGGGGGAACCTTAGGTAAATAATCAGACCCTCTCAAGCTTGAGGAAAGATGTGTTGTCACTTCTCTTTTGTAGTTCTTGCCTTCATGTATTAAAATTTTTCATCCCATTTTTTAAATTGAAATATAATTGACATGTAATATTATATTAGCTTCAGGTCTACAACATACTGATTCGATATTTGTATATGTTGTGAAATTATGACTACAGTAATCATTAATATCCATCACCACACATAGTTACACATTTTTTTTTCTTATGAGAACTTTTAAGATCTATTCTCTCTTTCTTTTTTTTAGAGTAGGTGGAGGGGCTGTTTTTTAAATTAAATTTATTGGGGTGACATTGGTTAATAAAATTGTATAGGTTTCAAGCGTACAATTCAACAATACGTCATAAGTATGTTGCATTGTGTGTTCACCACCCAAAGTCAAATCTCCTGTCACCATATATTTGACCCCCTTTTAATAATGGATTAATCTCTTTTATTTCATATGTTTGAAATGAAGTTCAGTTTCTCAAATATTAATTAGGTTCTTACTATGTATAAGGCATCTTGCTAGGTACTAGAGATATTGAGATAAATGTGAAATAGGACAAAGATGGGACATTAGAGTTGCCACCAAGGCAGCTAATGGGATTGATAAAAGTTGATCTGAATAGTGGTAATTAAATAGAAACATGATGCTAATAATAGAATACGATTTCTTTCCAGAATGAATATCTATTTGTTATGATCAAACATTTTCTTTCTGTGCTCGGAAATGTTGCTTTAACTCATGCAATTCACATATTCAAGTTTCATAAAATAGAACAAATCGAGTCATTGAGTGTATGTGATAAATATATGAATTAGAAATTTTAACAATTTAATATAAGTTGCACTATTGTTTACTGGGGTAAATAATGCTTACAAACAAAGAAACTATTTAATCTCCATATTAATCTCATGAAAAAGAAAGAAACACTGCTATCTTATGCCCCTTTTGACCAGACACCTAATCAATGGTCTCCCCAGCCACCAGCAAGATAAAAGGAAATAAATTCCTAAAAGTGAGTGGCTGTTAAATGTTTTTTTGTATTGGCTAAATAAGAAATTTCAGAAGAAACACTAATCTACACTATGGAGACTAATGAGGAAATGCTGGTTAAAGTCTATTTTTAAAAACTCAGCGATAGAGAATACTTAACAAAAATTAAATAATTTTTATTAATATAGTATCAAGCCCTAGAGAATGGCAGCTTCTGGTTAGGTCTCAGATTATATATTCAGTAGAAAAGCAAAGCAACGCTGGAGTAAAGGTAGGGGCCCATAGAACCTTCCATGCAGTCAGGAAAAGAAAGGCAATGAATGCTGCACAGGGCTAATGTCAAGTTCATTTTTTTTCATGATGAAATTATAGTGAGTATATTATAATCAAGTAAAATATAACTCTCCACCTCTCGATAATGAGTGAGAAATTACTGTGGAAAGGTTAGTGAATTATGATAATAAACACAGCTGCTTTGATGCACCTAATGCAGGTGCGTATTTTAGTAATGCTAATGACATTCATCACTTTCACTTACTGAACCAGACACAGAGATTCCCCC
>NW_011889043.1:1897986-1898963 GCF_000151845.1 Pteropus vampyrus
TTCACATTGCCGATTTTAAGAAAATTCCTGTACTTTATAAGCAATATCATAATTCAGCTAACTGTCTTTTCCCTGAATAATGAGCAGTGAGTGATCCCCTACCCTGAGAAGCAGGCATGAAGGTATGATTAAACCCACAGCTGGGCTCTCAGTGATTATGAATTTCCCTGTAACCTGAAAAGAGTGGCAGACAGGACCTGATGCTCATTCGCTCTACACATTGGGCTGCAATGAATCTCTTCTTAAAAAAACAGCATATCCATTCAACAAATATGGATTGAACTCCTAAATACGTAATGGGTGTTCTTCTAGGTACTGGGAACACAATAGTGAAAAACGAAACAAAACAAAATCCCTGCTTGGTAGAGTTTATAGTCTAGTGGGAGCAGACAGACAATAAACAAAATATATACGTTCATTCTATATTGTCATCAGAAGGCAATAAGTCCTGGTAGAAAACGCATAGAAGGGTGTTGGGAGTGCCAGGGAGTGGGAGGTGGTTTTAGAAGGATGGACAGGGCAGGCCTCACTGGGAAGGTGATGTCTGAGTAAGGACTAGAAGGAGCTGAAGGAGTGTACCAAGGGGTCTCTGGGGGAAGAACAGTCCAAGCAGAGGGCAGCAACCATGAAAGGCCTCTTTGACGAGCAGCACAGAATCCAGTGTGGCTAAAGGGGTGAGTGAGGGGCTGATAAGGGTGAGGCCAGGTAGGTCATGGGAGCCAGATACTGTGGGGCCTGCGCACCCCCCTACAACTTCAATTTTACTCTGAGTGAGATGGGAGTCATTGTGGAGTTTTAATGAGAGGAAGGATATGATGCAAATTAAGTTTTAAAGGATCACTCTGGGTGGAGGAAGGCCTGAGTAGGGAGGAAAAAACCCTTTTTCCTCTACCCTTTTTTGGTTCCGCAGCTGGGGCTCTACAAATTATATTGACAAATGACAGATTAAGAGGAGGAAAGCATACAAATTTTAATTA
>NW_011889043.1:1899312-1899861 GCF_000151845.1 Pteropus vampyrus
GTGCTTTATGTCGTTTTATTTGTAATATCATTACAGGAACCCTGGACAGCCAGTATTCTTTACCATTTATACCATTTTACAGATGAAAAAAACTCAGATTCAGGATAAGTGGTTTACAGAAGGTCATGAGAATAGTAAGATCTTAGAGGTTTTAAATTCAAATGTGTCTGAGTCTGTAGTGGGAACGCATTGGTTTTGCTTGCCCAGCACTTCCCCGCTTCTTGTGGTTTTGACTCTGCCGCTCCCAGGATTGGTGTGGGACTCAGGCATGATTGATCAGGTCATCATGTCCTCCTGGGCACAGTGACTAGAAGTGTCATTTGACACAACCATAGCCTATCAGAGAGAATTGCATGGCTTTTTCTGGAGAAAAAAAAAAGAGACAGAGAGAAGGACTTTTCTCTCTTTTCTGCTGCACTGGCATAGATTTTGAAGGCATACACCTATAATGGCTGGAGAGAGCCTGCTAAGACTGGGGTCAACACAGTGCAGAGGAGATATGAGATGCAGAGGAACTGGTCTTAATGATATCTTTCCAGTGTCTAAATC
>NW_011889043.1:1899911-1902069 GCF_000151845.1 Pteropus vampyrus
TTTCCTCTACCCTTTTTTGGTTCCGCAGCTGGGGCTCTACAAATTATATTGACAAATGACAGATTAAGAGGAGGAAAGCATACAAATTTTAATTAATGTTCATTTATGCATGAAAAGAAGTGAAGACTCAAAGAAACAGATAGGCCTGAGCGCTTATGTACCATTTTTAGCAGAGTGGAGACATGACAAGACAAAGAAAAAGGGACTTTAGGCTTCTAGGGTCTGCAAACTGTGGAACAGTAAATATATGGTAGATATAATTGGAAGATAAGGGCTATCTTAGCAAGGTTTCTTTGTTCAGATCCATCTCTGCTGACTTTCTGTCTTCTTTATGGCCATAAAACTTCCCCAGGAGAGGGAACTTAAGGCAGTCCTCATTTCCCAGGAGTTTCTGCTTTTAGTCAGATAAGGGACGCTCCAGGAAGGCTTCTTTCTGCATCTGTTGAATCTCAAATGCCTTCAACTCAAAATAATCTTTCAGTCAAAGTGGCATATTTTACGATAGCATATTCTGATCTCCATCAGCCTGCATGGGAACAAGGATGGGAGCAGAAATTCTCATAGGAGGCTTCTACAATAACTTGAGTGGGAGATGATGGTAGCTTGGACCAGAGTGAGAACAGAGGTGGAGGCAAGGGATAATTGGATTCTAGACTTGTTTTGAAGGAAGAGCCAGGAAGATTTCCTGTAGTGTGGAGACAGTTTGTGATAGAAAAGGGATCAGGATGACTCCAAAATTTTAAGCCTGGAATTCTGAATCCTCTAAGCTAGTTGAGAGAATGAATGATCCCAAATCTTACTTAGGTGTATGTTATTCCTGGAATCCATTTGGCTCTATAGATAGAGGTTAAGAATATTCTTTCATCCTTAGAGGCTTCTAACTCTCCTTGAACAATCTCTGAGCCAATAGGCCAGTGTCAGCACAAAGCAATGTACCACACCAGCAATATAGGATGCAGCCTGTTTGAATAATAATCCATAGATTTCCCTGCTGAGACAGATAAGGGCTCACCCTCAGAAGTCTTTGCTGTCTTTGCGACTTCACCCTATGGGGATACTTGAGTTCAGATGTTTTGTAAAAATAAAAATAATAAATGTACCCATTCAGTCATTCTGTAAAGAATGTGAGCAAGAGAGGACATTTTCTCTTCATCATCGCTAGGGAAAAATTTATGCAGCTCTTGACTCTGCTAGAATCTAGAAAGGATCTAGAAACTTACATCCTCATGGAATGAAGCCAAAAGAAAGGGAAGCCTTTTTGCTGCCTGTGCTAGGTTTCTTTACTGGTCTTGATCAAGGAACAGCAGTCAAATCTTAAGAGGACTTCTTTGTCAGCAACAGGTGGGGAAAGCAAAAAGATTACTGTTCTATCACAGCTAATTTCTATAAGTCACATGAGGTGGAAGATCTCTCATTAATTTGGAGACAAAGTTAGAGAAGGTCTCCCAAGAATTCTACCAATAAAAAGCTCTATGGAGGCCAAGACTCTGTCTTAGTCACTCTTAGATCCCCAGCATCTTGCAGAATTTCTTGAACAGTAGATGCTCAGTAAGTATTTACTAAATGAATGAATGCAAAGGAAGATATTCCCAGTTTCCTCCTAATTTTGGTAATTTTCTCTAATAAAGTAATATTAGGGTGAAAAATAAACTCTGTTAAGGGTCACCATGATGTAAACATAAAGGGAAGGAAGCTAATGCTTATCGAATAACTCTCTGTGCCAGAGACCAAGCTGAGAGCTTTCTATCTATTATTTTGTTTATTGCTCTTCACAATTACACTGTAAGTTACATATTATCACTGCCTTTTTACAAATGAAGAAATTGAGACTCAGAAAATTTTAGTAATTTTTTTAAGCCCAAACTATCTGCTTTCAAATATCCTTCACTCTTCACTGTACCCTGCCCTCAAAAGTGTGTCAGAAGACTCAATAACAAAAAAAAAAAACCCCAAACAATCCAATCAAAAAATTTGTTGGCCATTTGTATGTCCTCTAGGGAGAAGCGTCTGTTCAGAGGACCTGAACAGACGCTTCTCCCTAGAGGACATACAAATGGCCAACAAATATATGAAAATATGCTCAACATTGCTAGCTATTAGGGAAATGCAAATCAAAACCACAATGAGATACCATCTCACACCTGTTAGAATGGCTATA
>NW_011889043.1:1902744-1911817 GCF_000151845.1 Pteropus vampyrus
CCTTGGGAAAATTATTTAACCTTGCTGTGTCTTGATTTTCTCATTTGTGAAATGGAATAATAATAGCATTTACTTTGGGGGATTATAGTAAGAATGAAGTGAGTATCTACACATACATAGTGACATGTATGTGTTGATGATCAAGAAGTTCAGGAAATGTTTCAAGGAAAAGATGGCATTGCAAGAAAGAGTAGGATTTGGACAGGTAACAATTTAGGGGATGCTCCAAACATAGAGACTAGAATGATGGAAGTCATGGAAATGGGAGAGTATCAGAGGAGCAACAGTGATAGAGTTTGGCTGAAGTGTAGACCTGTGATTCTCCATGGGGTGGTATGCAGAAGGGGATCTGGGAGTGTTTTGTCACACTATAGTCACAGACCCAAGATGCCGATTTGGCCCCTCCCCAGAAAGTCGTCCTCCAATCTCAATCCCAGTGAAGAGACCGGAAAGGCAGAATGAGGAGATCATAATCTCAATGCCAGGTTAAGGGGTTGGGCCTTATATTCTGAACGCATTTTCTGCTACTAGAGTGTGACAGTGAATGCTATCTTCAGCGATATTCCCACATGTGAAACAATGCAGAACAATTCCAAAACAACATTATCAACTGCTCTCATATTATACCATATTATATACTATATTATTTAATAAAAAAAATTTTGCCTATTATATAGCATCTCCCACTGAAAGCATTAAAAAGGAGAGGATGGACAAAAATACATCATGAGAACTTCATATATGTGAAAACACATAGTAAAGACCAGAGATGAGGACATGGTCACAAAAATGTGTCCATGGGGCCAGCCACTAGGCAGAGTTTCCAGTAGCTGGTAGTTAGTCTTCCTACTATTAAAAAGGCAAAATGTTTTATTTCTCTAAGAAAAAAAGCATTACTGTCCTCTGAGGAAATCAAATGCTCAATCATAAGACTCAGAGGCTAGAGACATTGAAGCAATAACCCCTTCCTCAAGGAGCTTGCTACCTGATCGAGGAAATAGATAAAATCTACATTTGGAGTAAGTAAAGGATACTTTTTCACAAGAGTATTATCGACAAGCACAAATGAGGATTGCACCAAGCCTTAAATGGCAAGGAAACAGCAGATAAAGCAGTCAAGATCAATGGGATTAACCTTAGAAGGTATCCAGGGAAAGGTAAAATTTTGGCTCAATTAAATGGGAAAGTCTGGGGATGAAAATAGCTTTAGGTCCAACTGGATCTAGGGATTCAAACCATGTCACCAGGAATCTGATTTTCCATCCATTCTCTGCTTTGCTCATTCCCTGCCTGGTTTCATTCATCGGCTAATGCTTTTTTTTATATTACAGGCAAGATCACTACCAGCTTAGCAACCTCAGTGGAGCATTTTTCTATCCTAGTGACAGTATATTGATCTAGGGTCAGACTCACAATTTATTCCTTTTTAGCCATACATCCATTCCTGGACAAATTAGTTTGCCTATGAGATGGGATGCATGATCAGCCAAGGCTGAGTGATGAGCCCCCTAGAAGTATATGGAAATATTAGAGAGAGGTTCTTCAAAGGAAAGCCTATTGGTCAGCAAAAAATAGCACATGCCTAACACAGAAGTTATTCTACAAGCCTAGAAAACCATGAAAGGTATAGAGCAGAAACAGACAATTTTTCATGAAGTCTTAGAATGCAAGAAATAATAATAGGGCAGATTGAACAATATGTTGTGAGACAAATAAATACAAGTATTAGCAACAATAGTTTAAGGCTTTTGTTTTCATACTATATTTTTAGCAGTAGAACTTTTTTCCCTCCTATAATGTATTTTATTATGTCGAATCCTAAAATATAAGCCAGATAAAAGTAGAAAAACTCTGAAAGGAATGGAGAGGGTATGAGGCTGAAAATGCAATGGACTTGGTCATCTGCTTCGAGGCTGTATCAGCCACATGTCACTTCAGAGAAACTCTGGGAATTTGTTAATGTAAAGGCCAGTACAAACTGAAAACATAAATGGCTTCCAGAAGGGTTTAGAAATCGTCATGGGCAAAGCTATATATCTATAACAGATAAGGAATGTGAAGGAACTTGCTGGCACACCCCTAGCCATGCAAGGTTTAGGTCATGTTCCTCAGGCCTTGTAAAAAGGTGTCCTTGGTGTCACTGTGAGAGCAAAAAGCAGTGACTTCGTATTCATGTTTCTTTTACTCTAAAAAGAGAATTGGCATTATATAGAACTAGATTCAAATTCCATTTCCAAGGTTATTATTATTTGAGTGACCTTGCGCATATAACTTAATTTTCTGAGCTTATTTGGTAATGTGTAAAATGGGGTTCTGTTTACTCACAGGGTCATCCTGCAGTTAAAAAGATATAATCTAAATAAAATACACACTAGAGGGCCTATCACACAGTGAGCATTCAGCAAGCCAATAACTACATTTTCTTGATCACCAGGGTTATAGAATCCATAGGGACACTGCTAACTGCCAGACAGCAACTTTTTTTTGATGAGCACAAACCCCAGGATATGAGCCTCAGTATTACTAAGAATAACACAAATACTAACACTAATACTGATTCTGATGCTGAAAGCAATGCATACCATGTGCCAAGGGCTAATCTCTGTCCTTTATAGGTCTCATTTTCTTTAATCCTTACAATAACCCTATAGGGTAGGCCCTATTATGCCCATCGGCTACCAGCACATGCACCAGCTGTGTGTTGACAGCCCAGCTAGTAAGTGGCCAAGGTAAGAATTGGGTTTTACTTGCAGCGACTGTGCAGTCTGATGTAAGGAAGAATTTTTTGGTAGTGAGGATGGTTTAGCAACGAATCTGGCTTTCACTCCAGAGGTCCATAAACACCATTATCCTTGGAGGTTTTGCTGGCTACCTGGCTGGAGAATTCCATAATTCTTTGATTTGGCCCCAGGAAGAGTTGAGATGGAAAAAGAAATAGAGAGTGAGTCTGAGTTTGAGCCATTCACAGTTCCTTCCCCTTCCTTGTCCCTCCTCATCCAACCTGTAAGAGCCTGCAGTGCTCCACAAAGTCCACTGAAATGACCTCTTAGCCCCACCTCCATCCTCTGCTTCAAACTGTCTGATCTGATGTGGTTTCTCTCTTGTCTGTGTATTTCCTTCTCCCTCTTGGCCTGGCCTTTTCTGATTGGCAACTCACTTAGACACTCTGCCTGACTTCTGCTTTGGTTTCTCCCCAAGACACCCCATAGTTCTCTCATCTCCACACCCCATAATCTGAGAAATGGGATGTCTTGAACCAGATGCCCAGACCTCATATACCAGCTGGCCCCTACTTTTCAGTAAAGGGAGTCAGATGAGGGTAGATTTGCTCACCACTTGGTTCCACTCTCTGAAGCTCACAAGGCTCCTTATTTGATAATCACGTTTTGTTGTTCTTCTGCCCCTCCTCTTCCACCTCTAAGCTCTAAGGTGTTTTGGCTGATGCTTAAAGAAAAGGCATTACTGTCCCTGAGCCCTATAAGCACAAACAGATTTAAACAGAGGGTTTTGTGGTCCCTAAGCATTAAATGGCAGCGGGAGATACAGGCCAGCAGTCACAGCTGCCCATCTATCAATTTCTGTTTCTGAAAATTCAATTATTATAATAACGGTATGTGAACAATCCTACTCATCTATCTGCCTACATAATCTCAGTGTCGGCTCTTGAATTATGCTGTGTACTTAAAAAAAAATACATAAAATTTTTACTGAACTGTAGCCTGTACTCCTACCTCCTCTTTGTATTCCCTCTGGTTACTTTACCTATTTAAAAAACACAGAAGTAATGGGCAGGTGATGCAAAAGAAAGTCTTTTCATTTTTATCATTTTTATGTATACTTCTTAAAAAGTTTGATAATTACTCTCCTCTCAACTTGGGTAACAAATTTCTTGCGATTTGTCTTTGGCTTTTCTGATGCATAGGTGTAGGGTCAGTATTTCTCCCACTGTGGGACCTTCTTTTGATGGGGGTAGATTTTACCTTCATTCCTCCACTGTCAGTATCAGCCAGATTCTCCACTCTGGCATAGCTCTCGAATTGGCTCTGTTGTTTTTCATTTCTTCCCTATATATAAATTGAAGAGAATTGTACTAGTTATGTTCAGTAGGCTTGAATTATAGGTCATTTTATTTATTTTCTTTGTTGATGTACATGCTTGTTGGAAGATGTGTAAAAAATTAGGAGTTAGAAGTCCTGTCATTTTTCTGTGAGAACATGGAAGTTCTAAATGAGCTTTTAATGTCAAGTTTTCTTAAAGCCTCTAAGAGTTTGAGCCAGATATGAGCTATAAATATAACCAATTGACTTTGATTCTGAGAAAATATCTATGGTGAGACAAAGCTCGTGTTTTTTTCTTTGGTTCTTTTTTTTTTTTTTTTTACCTACATCAGAGATAAAAATAAAGGGTCAATAGGTAGTTATTGATAGTTTTTAAAATGAGTACACAGTTATTTTATTTAAATGTTGTGATTTCTCCGTATTTTATTCCACATTATTTGATAGCATTTCTAACAGGATGTTTCTAAGTAGCATTATATGAATGATGTTTTATTTTTAATATAGTTTATTTCTATAAGGAAATATCAATTGCCTGTCATCATGTGTTAATTTATGCTGCCAATTAAAAATATAATATAAAATACTATTGAAAATCTCTCAAATCCCAGACCATGCCTCAGTTTAATTGAAGGTAGCTGTGGGTCAGGGAAAAAAACTTCCTCATATATACGAGCCAAAGGAACAGAGTGATAACAAATCGCCTTAAATCCTTTTTAAAACAAGATCGAGTTTTTAATTCATTTTTAAATTAGTTTATAGACACCAAATGTTTCTCCAATTAAAAGAACTTTAGAGAGTCACAAAGCCATTGAGCTGAAAGACACTTTAGAGATCTTCTCCTTCGATCCTCTCACTTTATAGGTGAAGAAATCAAGGCTGGAAAAGATAAGTAACCTGTACAAGGTCATATTGCCATTCAAAGGCAGACCCAGAAAGACTCTTATGACATCAAGATAAAGGCAGGAAGTACAGGAACTTAGCAAGGACGTATACCCAGCGAGACAGGTCTTTGAGTTTCTCAAATTATACCTCAGAGCTGGAAGCGAAGCATCTATAGATATAGCTGGCTCTGCCTTTTGTGTGCCTTTACCACAGGGATGTGGGAACATTATACGTTCCGTCTAAGATTGCATCTCCCATCACCTTGTCTGTCCGGCTTTCTTCTCAGGACTCTCTCAGACTGATCACATTACAAACATGATTTGCCTTTTTAAAAGTTGTTCACATGTACCACTGAAAACTCCTTTACTGGGCCAAAAATAGCAGCAGTCCCATCTGAGGCATTAAAATTAAATGAGCCTGTTAAATACAGCCAGTCCTTATAAATCACTTTCACAGCATTATAGAACATCATTGGGATTTTAAGGAAAAATTCTCACTTAGAGCCACTGACAGAAACTGTATTTCTTTTTCTTGTTTATTCCTTGGTTTGAAAAATTCTTTGTGCTTTCCTTCTCCTTTTAAACCAGCACATCAATCCATTTCTGGCTATCGGCCCAAGAAAGATGTGCCTGAACCCATTAGGCTGAGAGGGTTTCACTGTGTCACTGCACTGGAAGATTAAGTGTCCAGGATGACTTCACACGAAAGAACTGGAATAAGAACTGTCACCTTCTCAACACAGCAGCTAATTTTTGGCATTTTTGACTTAAAGAGTCTTGTCTCCTAAAGAAAAAGGAGCAAAGATGCATGCTCAGGCAACAAGGCCAGAAATTCTTTCTAGTTTGATAAGCAAAAGCTTCAAAGGAACATGTTATATTTAAATAAACTGGTTATGGGGAAGGACATTCTTTTTTTTTGTTTTTTGTTTTATTTAGATATAATTGACATATGGTACTGTATAAGTTTAAGGCGTACAGCATAACGACTTCACTTACACATACTGTGGAATGTGGAAGTTTCCACAATAAGTCTAGTTAACATTCATCGTAGCAAATTGTTACAAAAGAAAAAATTTTCCTGGTCATGAGAACTTTGAGGATATAATTCTTAGCAACTTCCAAATACACCGTACAGCAGCGTTAACTACACTCATCATGCTGTATGGTACATTCCCAGTACTCATTTATCTCATAACTGGAAGTTCGTGTCTTTTGACCACCCCAACCCTCTAACTCTGGTCACCATAATCTGTTCTCTGTATCTGTGACTTCAGTATTTTATTTATTTTATTTTATTTTATTTTATTTTATTTTATTTTATTTTATTTTTTTAGATTTCACCTATAAGTGAGATGTTGTGGTCTTTGCCTTACTGTGACTGACTTATTTCATTTAGCTTAATGCCCTCAAGGTCCATCCATGTTGTTGCAAATGGCAGGATTTCCTTCCTATTCATGGCTGAATAGTATTCCATTGTATGTGTATGTACATGTGTGTGTATATATATCTATATCTATCTCTATATCTCTATATCTATATCTATATATCTATGTATATATCACATTTTCTTTATTCACTTATCTGTTGATTATCACATAGGTTGTTTCCATGTCTTAGCTGGTTGTAAATAATGCTGCAGTGAACATGGGGGTACATATATCTCTTCAACATAGTGATTTAGTTTCAGGAAGGAACTTCCTGAAAGATGATGCCCCACATAACTCCACAGTAGCACATTCACCCTCTAGGCTAGTGGTGATCTCATGGCTCTTGTTTTCTTATTGAGGTGAATGGACTTTCCTTTTCTGCCATCTGCTCTGAGCTGGGGGATTTTCACTCAGTTGTCATTCCCGCTCACTCTGCCTCCTTGTTTTCCTTGGTACAAGCTGTGCTCACTTTGCTTTGTAGTACATGATCATAGAAAATGGCTATACAAGCCAAAACCATACAAAATAATCTTATCAGTGGAACAAAATTACAGTTTACTCTGTGATATTTACAAATTGTAGTTTGTGAGATAATAGAAAATATATCTTGGTCTCTGTCCCCAGTTCCTGGCACAGAGCTCCTGAAACCTTGTAATTTCCTAAGTGATAAGAGCACTAGGAGCATCTCTTTTTCTAATATTTGTTTTTGACCCTATCCCTGACACAAAGCTCCTGAAACTCTTATAAATTCTCTAGTGGTAAGAGCACCAGGAACATCTTTTGTTCTACTGAGGTGACTCTGAGTGGGCTCTTGGAAGGCTCCTGGATGGCTCCTGGATGGGAGCTGGTCTCCAGAAAGAACAAGTCATAATTAGAAGCTTGGAGTTTTCAGCTCCACCCCTTATCCTCCAGAGAGGGAAGAGGAGCTAGAAAAAGAGTTTCTATTCAAGTTTAGAGTCTCTTGAATAGCAACAGTGTCGACCATGCCTATATGAGGAAGCCTCCATAAAATCCCAATAGCACAGTGTTCAGAGAATTTCTAGTTGA
This sequence comes from Pteropus vampyrus, assembly GCF_000151845.1. Lineage (NCBI taxonomy): Eukaryota > Metazoa > Chordata > Mammalia > Chiroptera > Pteropodidae > Pteropus > Pteropus vampyrus. The sequence continues at coordinate 1,910,158 of NW_011889043.1, forward strand.
AAGAATACATCTACACTGGGAGGTAACTTCTGTCCCCTACTCCATGGGGACAGAAGCACCTGCCTAGGGGCCCTCCCAGACCTCATCCTGTGTATCTCTTTATCTGGGTATTCATTGATATCCTTTACCATATCTTTTAATAAACCGGTAAATGTAAGTAAGGGTTTCTCTGAGTTCTATGAGCTGCTCCGAGAAAATTAATTAAATTTGAGATTAGAATCTCCAATCTATAGCTGGTTGGTCAGAAGCACAGGTAATAACCTAGGCTTGAGATCGGTATCTGAAGTATGTGTGTGTATAAGTGGTGTGGAGAACAGTCTTGTGAGACTGAGTCCTTAACCTGTGGGATCTGATACTATCTCTGGGTTGACTTGTAGGATACCCAGCTAATGTCACAGAGAATTGCTTGGTGTGGGGGAAAAAACCTTCACATATTTCATGACCAGAAGTGTCAGAAGTGAAGTATTTTGCAGTAGTAAAGGAGACAGAGAAAAAACTCAAATTAGAGAAAAGGCTAAGTTTTTTCATTTACATTGTCTAAGCATTAAAAATTCTTGCCATTGGTAATAAATGTATTAAAAAATGGAAAAATAAATTACTTAGTACACTGTAATTTAAAATATTAGAAATATTGAAGATTAAATTATTGAAGATTAAAATAGTATATTTTCTCAAAAATATACTATTTCTCAAGAATAATTTGAACAGTAATCATCTTCTTGTTGTATAATTTATAATATGGAACAAGCACCTTCCCAACGCCCTGGCAAAATCACACTGTTTTTATAGTTTGGATCAGCTTCTAATATTTTGTCCTTTGCATTTTCAATGTCATGAAATATCTCCAAGAGTTCCATTAATGTGAAGTTTTTTTGCCAGTGTCACTTTCTTTGAGACATGTTCATCCTTCTGTCACTATCACTTTTTAAATTTATGTCAATAAGTTTGATTTGTTCCACTGGCTGCAGGTTTAGAGTCTCTTGAATAGCAACAGTGTCGACTTTCCACAGTCACTATTTCTCCTATAATTCCATTTACATTCCATTCAAATTTCACTTTCGGTATTAGTACTTTTTGGTTTTTTTGCTACACTTTCATTTTTATTAGACAACGCTCTTTCTCGATTATTCGTTTTGTAAAATAGCACATGTGTTTATCACTGGGAGATAAGAAGAGGACAAAACTACACACTTTGCTGCCTGTGGCTGAACTGAATAACAAATAAGTAGTGACCAAGCACTAACAAACACCAAAAGAAGAAACATGGTTGGTCACTGATCAATTTATTGGTCTGTTATTCACACAGTGATTTATAGCCTGAAGAGTAAGCAGTAAAATTTGCATCTTATGCAATTACTCATAGTTAATATACTATGATAACTAAAATTTCATCTGTGTTGTTGGGGACTAATGTTATTAACTCAACTATGCTAGCTGGAATTCATGTATATCAAAACCATGCATAATGAGGACTGCATATAAATGATTTATGTGTATATATACATGTGTATGTCGTATTTTATATGTTTTTTTATGATCCTCATAAAAAAAAGGCTTGCCCTGTTTCTACTTAGGCGAAATGGAAAAACTATGCAACCACATTGTTCTTCCTCAACCAAAGAAGTTATTTACACCTTCATCTCATTAAAAATTAGCCCAA
>NW_011889043.1:1911867-1914176 GCF_000151845.1 Pteropus vampyrus
AGAATAATTTGAACAGTAATCATCTTCTTGTTGTATAATTTATAATATGGAACAAGCACCTTCCCAACGCCCTGGCAAAATCACACTGTTTTTATAGTTTGGATCAGCTTCTAATATTTTGTCCTTTGCATTTTCAATGTCATGAAATATCTCCAAGAGTTCCATTAATGTGAAGTTTTTTTGCCAGTGTCACTTTCTTTGAGACATGTTCATCCTTCTGTCACTATCACTTTTTAAATTTATGTCAATAAGTTTGATTTGTTCCACTGGCTGCAGGTTTAGAGTCTCTTGAATAGCAACAGTGTCGACTTTCCACAGTCACTATTTCTCCTATAATTCCATTTACATTCCATTCAAATTTCACTTTCGGTATTAGTACTTTTTGGTTTTTTTGCTACACTTTCATTTTTATTAGACAACGCTCTTTCTCGATTATTCGTTTTGTAAAATAGCACATGTGTTTATCACTGGGAGATAAGAAGAGGACAAAACTACACACTTTGCTGCCTGTGGCTGAACTGAATAACAAATAAGTAGTGACCAAGCACTAACAAACACCAAAAGAAGAAACATGGTTGGTCACTGATCAATTTATTGGTCTGTTATTCACACAGTGATTTATAGCCTGAAGAGTAAGCAGTAAAATTTGCATCTTATGCAATTACTCATAGTTAATATACTATGATAACTAAAATTTCATCTGTGTTGTTGGGGACTAATGTTATTAACTCAACTATGCTAGCTGGAATTCATGTATATCAAAACCATGCATAATGAGGACTGCATATAAATGATTTATGTGTATATATACATGTGTATGTCGTATTTTATATGTTTTTTTATGATCCTCATAAAAAAAAGGCTTGCCCTGTTTCTACTTAGGCGAAATGGAAAAACTATGCAACCACATTGTTCTTCCTCAACCAAAGAAGTTATTTACACCTTCATCTCATTAAAAATTAGCCCAAACTAATTGGACATCTAGACCATGATCTAAATAGGAAAGCTCAACATTAAGATGTCAGTCACTTCTTCACAAATTCATCTAGTAATATAACACAAATCCAGTTGAAATCTCAATGAAATTTTAAGGGGAAGAGGTTTAATAAATGATTTTAAAGTTTGTCTGAAAAAAATAATTACATGAGAAGAGGCCAGAAAAAAATTGCCAAATAGGAATAATGGGATATTAAAATACTGTCTAAGACTATAATAATTAAAATGATAAGGAACTAGCACCAGAATAAGCAAAATTAGTATATGATAAAGCTGACATTTCCAGTCAGTAGGAAAGTGATGGACTATTCACTTAAAAGAGTAATGGAAAGGAGTTCCATTTTCTGGGTAACCAGAAAATAATCACTTAATAGAGTAATGGAAAGGAGTTCCATTTTCTGAGTAACCAGTACATAGAAATTGAAACAGTAAGAAACCACGTCTAACTATCAGATTGTCAAATATTTAAGAGAACGATAATTCCTTATGTTGGTGATGTTATGGTAAGAACTCAAACTTTCACAGTTCTGATGCATATTCTATGTAATAGCCTTTCAAACATGCATATACTTTGACCTAGCCCAGTCTGGTTACTGGTTAAAAACCTATGTGTGAATTTTCAGGCCAGACCACAGGCAATTACTAAGGCTTTATTTCCCTGGTAGGCCTCACTGGGAAGCTGCTCTTCCCACACCAGACTTGGTGCACAGCCATATACCATATTGCCCCTGTGGGTCAAAATTTAAAATATTGACATTCCAAGCCCAATACCTTCATTCCTAGGTCTCTCAATACGAGGCCTTGGGCAGAGGCCTCCTTAGGGGAGGAAGAAGGGGCAACCTGAAAGACATTTTCCCCACTCCGGCTCAGTACATAGTGCTTTTCACTTGTAGGCCTTCCCTCTCCCACTCCCCACAATTCCAGAGTCTACCTCGGAGCCTTTTGTTCGGGGCTTCCTTAACAGTGAGACAATCCCCATGTCTGTGCTGACCCTCTACCAGTGTGCAGTTCCATGGGGAAAGTCGAAGAGGGCGAGTCAATGCTTTCTGCAGCTCTAGTGTTTTAAACTATTGCAGAAAGTGAGTAAAGCCTTAACTATACTTTTAATTTTGGCTCATTGTTGCTTAAATTGACTCCAACACTTGACAACTCAGCTTTCTCTCCAGATTGGCTGAGCTCCCAAGAGCTTATATTTCTGAGAAATGATTCCAAGGAAATAATACTAAGACAAATGTGCAAAGTGATATATAAAGATGTTCAACACAACATTGTTTAGAATAGGGGGAAACTTTAAAAAATCTAATTGCTCATCA
>NW_011889043.1:1914226-1923075 GCF_000151845.1 Pteropus vampyrus
TACCTTCATTCCTAGGTCTCTCAATACGAGGCCTTGGGCAGAGGCCTCCTTAGGGGAGGAAGAAGGGGCAACCTGAAAGACATTTTCCCCACTCCGGCTCAGTACATAGTGCTTTTCACTTGTAGGCCTTCCCTCTCCCACTCCCCACAATTCCAGAGTCTACCTCGGAGCCTTTTGTTCGGGGCTTCCTTAACAGTGAGACAATCCCCATGTCTGTGCTGACCCTCTACCAGTGTGCAGTTCCATGGGGAAAGTCGAAGAGGGCGAGTCAATGCTTTCTGCAGCTCTAGTGTTTTAAACTATTGCAGAAAGTGAGTAAAGCCTTAACTATACTTTTAATTTTGGCTCATTGTTGCTTAAATTGACTCCAACACTTGACAACTCAGCTTTCTCTCCAGATTGGCTGAGCTCCCAAGAGCTTATATTTCTGAGAAATGATTCCAAGGAAATAATACTAAGACAAATGTGCAAAGTGATATATAAAGATGTTCAACACAACATTGTTTAGAATAGGGGGAAACTTTAAAAAATCTAATTGCTCATCAAGAGGGGACTGGTAAAATAAATTAAAACGCATTTATACACTGAGGTCACTTCTAGTGGTTGTCTAGTATTTCAGTGTATAAATGAATATAATATTGATTTACATTAATTGGCATGGAAATGTGCTCCCTAAATAATGTTAAATAGGAAAAAACTGGCAATATGGCATGTATAGTAAGGTTCCATCTTGATTTCAGTATGTGCGTGCCTATGTATGTATGTACACAGATAAAAGTCTGGAAGGATGACAATACCCCATTTTGTGTGTGCTTACTCCGTGTAAAGAATTCCTCTGAATATTTTTTGTATGTTACCTAATTTAATTCTCAAAAGGTAGTTGCAATTGTCGTATTCATCTTACACATCAGAAATCTGATGCATGGAGTACTGAAATAAGTTGTCTGAGGTTACAGCTAACAAATGATGGAGCTAAGATGCTAACACAAGCACCCCAGCCTGAGCACCAACTTATTCTGAGCATCCTAATAAAACAGACTTACTAGGACAGAATTAGCTGATAGTGGGGTTCCCATAGTGATTGCTTTGTTTTTATGTTTTTCAATATTGTTTGAATGTTTAAGAAATATATTACTCGTGTAACTTAAAACAATACCCAAATTATTTTTATTCTGAGAAAGAAATAATTACAGCTAAAGTAAAATATTTCTCTTAGAACTAAATCTTTTGTCACCTTTAATCAGAGATGCCTTCAGCTGCAAGTAACAGAATGTCTGCTCAACGTTAGAGTAAATAAATGGGAGTGCTGTTTTCTCAAGGAAGAAATCTGGAAGTTGGTCATCCAGGGTTGGTTTTCCTGCTCAAAGATGTCATCAGGCATGTGGACTCCAACTTTCTGCTCTGCTATCTTTAATAATTTGGCTTTGGGCCTCATGGTTGCAAGATAGATAGTGTACCTTCAGGTGTTATGCCTGAGTTACAGGTAGAAGGAAGATGGAGACTGATGGAGTAACCAAGGAAATGTCTCTAGACACACCCTCAGTAGACCTGTGTTTACGTCTCACAAACCAAAGCTATGCTACATGGCTACCCAGCTGAAAGGCCATCAAGAACTGGAAAAATTCAGAGATTTTACTTTATTTGCAAGCTAACAAATTAGAGTGCCACAGTTTCGTAGATACTGGCAGAAGGCTCCTGAGTCAGAGACAAAGAACTTTATCCTCACAGTATAGCAGACAGTGTGAGCTTCATGTTGCATTGATTCCCTTGCCCACCCCTCCCTAAGTCCCATAGAGACAATGTAGAGGCAAGTCCAGGTTGATGCTAAGAACATGGTGCATTTGTGTCACAAAATTTGTGTCACAAATGAAAACATCTTGAGCTTAGTAAGCCTCCATCTTTTAAAGGGTTTGCTGGCAAATATGCCCAACCTATGTCCTAAAGAAAAACATTATCTTTATTATCCTGCCCTTTGCCTCAGAGGAAGTTACTATCTCTATCTGCCAAGGGTCTTCACTATAAACATCCTTGAAATGATAGTTCAGAAAGAACTCTGACACAAGACATGAAGAGAGCCCCCGGAGAATTGTCTTCCAACAAAGGCCATCTCCGTTGAGGGACAAAGAGGTTACGGATGGAAGTCGTTTAGCCAACCAAAAGTATTTGTCACCTGCCTTCGAAGGATTGTTGACTATCATTAAGCCTTGAACAATTAACTAGCAAACACTCTCTCCACTTATATACTAGTTTTCAATTAATATTATAACAAATTACTGCAAACTTAGCAGCTTAAAACAAGATAAATTTACTCCCTTACCTTTCTAGAGTTCGGAAGTCCAAATGCAGTTTCACAGGGTTGACGTCAAGGTCCCAGCAGAGCTGATTCCCTCTGAAGTTACTTTAGGGACAGTCTGTTCCTTTGCCTTTTCAACTAATGCCCATCATTCCTTGGCTTGTGACTCCAACCCCTATCTTCAAAGCACATCATTTCAATCCCTGTTTCAATCAATACATCACCTACTCCTCTGGCTCTGACTCTTCCTGGATCTCTCTTATAAGCACTGTTGTGATTTCATTGGGCCCACCTGGGTAATCCAGGAGACTCTCCCATCTCGAGGTCCTTAATTTAATTACATCTGCAAAGTTCCTTTGCCGTGCATGGTAAGATTCACAGATTCTGGAAATCAGGACTTGAACACTTTTGGGAGGCCACTATTCAGCCTACCACAACTTTAGTAAATAAAATATTAGCTATTTCTTTAAATGTCATATATTGTAAAACTTCATTAATTCAGAATTGATTCAAAAAGAGTGATAACTACAAATACAAATAGGACAGACTAGAGTTTTCATTTACTTATTGAGCCTTTATTCTGAGATTCTTCAGATTCATATTTTAAATAATATTGCTAAGATAATGTTTCTAAACCTAATAATAAACTGTTTTTAAACATCCTTATTCAACATTATAAATGCATCTATTTACATATTACCCATTACAAATTATTTTTTATCTTCTAATGTGGGCTCCCTAAGGGCCTCTACTAAGCAAATCTTAGCATCATTAAACCAAAGGGCTATTGAATTTTAGTGCTGAAATGCACTCTGGTCTAACCTCCACCCAGAGCAAGAACACCTCTCCCCATTTAATACAAATAGTTAAGCAGATTATGTTTGCATGCTGCTGCTAATAGCAAGAACTCAATTTTAAGAGGCAGGTCTTTATTAGAGTATTGGGTGAGATGATATCCTGAAGAGAGCACTGGCTTTAGAGTTAGTTTGACCTGAGTTGAAAAATCAGTTCTGCCATTTAAATGGCAAAATTGGTATGACTATGAGTGTGATAGTCACTTTTACGTGTTAGCTTGGCTAGACTATAATCCTCAGTCAGTCAATCAAACACTAACCTAAGTGTTGCTGTGAAGGTATTTTATAGATGTGATTGAAGTCTATAATCAGTTTACTCTAGGAAAGGAAGATTACCATCAATAGATGATTAAATAAAGAAATTATGGTTCATATATACAATGGAATATTACTCAGCCATTAAAAAAATGAAATCCTATCATTTGCAATGACATGGATGGATCTAGAGATTATTATGCTGAGTGAAATAAGTCAGACAGAGAAAGACGAAGACCATATGATTTCACTTATATGCAGAATCTAAGGAACAAAAAGAACAAACTAATCAAAAACAGACTCACAAATATAGTGGACAATGTGGTGATGGACAGAGGGGACAGGGGTTGGGAGGGCTGGGAGAATGGGGTGAAGGGTTAAAGAAGTACAAATTAGTAGTTGATAGTTGGCCATGGGGATGGGGAGCACAGCAGAAGGAATGCAGTTAGCATTAATATGATGGCTAGGTGGAGGGTCAGGGGATGGAGGGAGCAATTGGGGAGGATTATTTTATGAACTACATAGATGTCTAACTAATGTACTGTATACTTGAAACTAATTTAAATAAATAATTTTTTTTTAATTTTAAAAAAAGAATTACACTAAAAAAAAAACAAAAAGAAAGAAAAGAAAAGAAAAGAAAGGAAGATTATCCTAGATAACTTGGGTGGACCTGATTCAATTATTTGAAAAGCCTAGAGTGGCACTAAGACTTTCCTGAAGAAGAAATTCCACTTATGGATGGCAGCTCCAGTTCAAGGCCAAGAGTTCCAGCCTGCTCTTTCTAATAGCCAGCCCCATGAATTTCAGATTTGCCTAGCCAGCCCTCATGAGCGCATAAACAAATTCTTTGCCAAATCTCTTTTTCTCTCTCTCTTTCTCTTTTCTATTTCAGGTGGAACCTTGACTGATATAATGAGTAAATTATTACTTCTATCATTTCTCATTTTTTCATCTATAAAATGGGCATAGGAATAACCACACAAGCTTACTAAATGATTTATATTCAATAATTTGATAATTATGGTAAAGCACATAGTATAGTGACTGGCATGTAACAAACAGGCACTTAAAAATAAAAATCCCATCTATCTCTTCTCTTTTAACTTATTAGACGATTTTCCCTCACCTGAAACTTAAATCTGCTTTTCTATGACTTATATTCATTAATCCTAATTCTGCCTCTGTAACCAAAAGCAGCATGTCTATTTATGTATGAGGGGGATTTAGGAGGGGCTTAGCCAGACATTTTCTCATTTTGGCTAGCTTTCCTCACGTGGCTGTAGGCTGATTTAAGACATCTCAGTTGGGATAGCTGTGCTGGCTGAGATGGCTGGGACAGCTAGGCATCTTAGCCATCTTCTGCTATCTCATATCCCTCCCTCAGAGTAATGCTGGAATATTCCTATGGCTTGGATATAGAATAAGAGTGAACAAACCAATCATGCAATAAAGAAAGCAGAAAGCGCAAGAGCTTTTCAATCCTCAGCTTGGATCACACTTGCTAATATTGTATTGACTGAAGCAAGACACAAGGCCAAGCTCAGAGGAAGGGAGGGGACTATACAGTTATAAAGCACTGGGCATGGATACAAGGAAGCCATTAAATGAGGCTATTAATACAACTGATCTACCACAGTCTGCTCTGCAGCCACCATTGTTCGCAATCTCTCCTACATGCAAAATACACTCGTCACCTGTAAAGACCTCTGAAAATCTTATCTAAGCATGGCATCTGGCTCAAAGCCCATGATATGTTCTGCATCAGATTAAATGTGGCAATTCTTTATCTTGAGACTTATAAACACCTGGATTGTTGATAATATAAATAAATATGACCCAAGTTCTCACATGTGCAGGCAAGAGCAACTACTTCACGATGCCTGCCTGGATGACAAAATGATAAGACGGCATTAACTGTAAAACACAGGCTAATTTTAAATACAATAAAAATATGGCAAGTGTGTCTTAGAATTGATGGAACATGGTAAGTTTGAGAGTGATCAGCATATAGAAGGCATTTGAAGCCATGGGACTATTTGACATTGCCTATAGGCAGCCAATGTACGTAAAAAGAAGTGGTAGAACTGAACCATGAGACACTCCAGTATTCAGAGAATAGAAATGTGAGGAATATCAGCAAATAAGAGCTCTGATGTACAGCTAAAGAGGCAGGAGGAGAATCAAGAGAAATGGTGTTGCATATAGCCTAAGTAAAAAAAAATCATTTTAAGAGAAGGGAGTGGGCAGCTGAGTCAGATGTTGTTGACAGATAGAATAAGAATAGGACTGAGAACTGACCCCCCTGGCTCGCAGCAACATGGGGGTCATTGGTGGCCTCATCAAGAGCTATTTCAGTGAAGTGGTGGGGTAAAAGCTTGATAGGCTTGGGTTCAAGAAAGAATGGGAGGTCAAGAAGTATGAAAGGTGAATAAGGAAAACTTATAAAAGGAGTTTTGCTAGAAAGGGGAGCTAAGCAATAGGGCAGTAGATGAAGGGTGATGTCAGGCCAGGGAATGGTTTGTTAAAATGGATGATACTGAGGAATGTTTGGATGCTAATTTGCCAGTAGAGAGGGCAAAGCTGACAATGTGAGAGAGAGGGGATACGTGCAAGAGTGATGTTTTCAACTAGGTGAGAAAGATAAGAGCCAGTGAGCAAGTGAAGGGATTGGCCATGGATAAAACCAAGGGTAGTATTCTCACTATAACAGACTCGGAGCTTATGCATGTGTTATAAACCATGCTAGCAGGAGAGTTCACTTTTAACGGCTCTGTTTTCTGACGGAGGCTCAGAGTTTCCTAAAGGTGATGTGGGAACTGCTCTTTGACAGGAACAGAAGACATTGATTAGAGCCTCCATTAAGTTTTTGGTAGATTTTCTTGGGTTTGGTAAACAATGGATATTTGTTATTTATGCAAAATATGTTTAGATTATAAATAACAATTCGTCTCTGTTCCAACACCCATTTCTATCACTGCTGTTTCATTTTTATTGCATTGTCCAGGACTGCTATGATAATGTTAAATGATAATGACTTCTAGCAAGCCTCTTTGATTTGTTTCTGAAATTAATGGAAATGCTTCTAGCATTTCCACACTGAGAGTGATATAGCTGTTTTGAAAGAGAGCTACTTTATCAAATTAAGAAAGTATCTATTTCTAAAGTTTTAAATTAAAAATATACGTAGGATTTTTTTTTCAAAATACTTTCTGGGTATCTATTGATCACATAATTTTTCTTATTTAAGTTCCTGATATACTATACTACCTAGAGAACTTACTGGACTTGATCTCAAATATTAAGAAAACGCCCAATGAACAGAATCTAAGAATAGATTTTAAGTTAAAAAATTAAAAAGCATGGCATTATCCAATTGGTCATAATGTTTGTGTTGTTTGAGCTCTCTGGGAAGACTCTAGGATGAAGGAATAATAACCACTGAGATTGGAATCTGTCTGAAAGCCTGTTATTGTTATGCAAGCTGCATCCTCTCTGCACAGCTCATTCCAACCTCATTATAGAGAAAATTATGAATTAATAGCAGTAGAAGAAGAGTTTAAACTCCATTTGTTTCCCTTGCCAGCTCTAAGGGATGAAACAACTATAGGTTTTCTCTATAGTCAACAGATGGTCTTCCCATTTCTTATTTTGTGATTAACCCTACTCTTTCAAGAGAAAGAATAAAATCTGAAAACATCTCTTTAAAGAGAAAAATAGTATGAGATAGGAAATGAAGAGCAACTTGGCTTTGATCCACTGTTTTTAAATAAGTCAGTATTAAACAAACATCAACTCTATTTTTCTCTTTGCACACAATTCTCAATTAAACTACACCTGCCATTCAAATGTGCTGTTCAAATGAGCCATTGCACTATTATTTCTGCTCTGTTTCAGTAAGTACATTTGCATCCTAGCTCTTTTTCAGTGTTGATTTAAAGTTAATGACTTGAGATTACAACAACTGACATAAAACCCTTCTCTTTTGGAACAGGCAAGCATGATTTAAGCTTCTCCTTTCTTTGTCTGTCATACAGGACAGTTTAATGCAGGGCTGTAAGGGATGGAGAGACTGATGCTGCCTGAGCCTCACTGCTCTTCTGAGTTTATTGTGTCACTGTGTAAAGGCAGCTGTGTTCTGAGTCTTTCCCAAGAGCCTCGCCAATCCAATCCTCTATCTTTTGGTGCCTGCGATCCAAAGGCACTTGTGTATAAAGCATAATTAAAACAGGTTTTCCTTCATGAAGACAAAATGTCCTTTCTGTTGCCAGTTCTTAGAATCAGAAAGAGAGGTTTTAGGGTGCTAATCCTTCTACAAGGTGTCTATCCTGCTATATGGAGCTTGAGAATGCTTAAGAGATTCACACTCAGTGTACAATATTATCATATTCAACATGAGACACATGAAAGGGTCAAGAATAGATCTTAGACATCCTCTAAGTTTTAAATAAATTCTTACATGAATTGGAAATAAAACATGTATAAACTTATAGCCAGGATTTTGATATATTAGATGTGATCATTTACATCCAAGTTCAGCTGATGAATTCACAAGCCCATCTTTTCCTTTAAGTTTAGGCAGATATCAGATTGACTTGAAGAGTGACAGTTGCTGCCATCATTTAATAAATATCCCAAACCACCAAAATGCACACAAATAGTCCCTAGCACATAGCTGATGCTCTATTAGTAATTTTTGAATGAAAAAAATGTCCTATCATCTGAAGAGAGAAGCATCAAATGGGTTCATTTGCAGAAACATGACCTTTTGGTCATTCGAGTACTAAGAGGTTCACCAAAAAGGATAAATATTTTCAAAATTAAAGTAATTATAGTATACTATCTTATTCACTAAATCCTCAATAATCATGTTAATTGCAGATTATATATGAATATTTCCTAAAGAGTTTCAGATATTTGAAGAAAGGTAATTAGTAAGTACCAAAACCAAGGGCTCAAACCTGGGTCTCCCACCATATAATGTAGCAGGGTAACAAAAACATACCTTTTGAGTATGGTCACCTTAATTTCTGACTGCAGAAAGTGTAATTTCCCCACACTGAACCTTACCTTACTTATTTAAACATTTCTCACTGTAGAGGAATGTATTCGATTTAATGAGAGACTTAGTCAAGCCTCAAGCATAACTAAGCTAAAGGGCACTTGCAGTTGGACCATATAAAACTCTCAGCATTTAGTTCAGTTAGTTATAGACTAAAACATTTCTTTCTTTGCTATACTTTCCTCCATAATTTGTATTAAAGGCAGGTAATCAATAATGTTGAAATGTTTGGCTTTGGGAAGCCAGATCGAGTGCAGTTGTAACAGGAGCTCTGTTTCCACAGCTGCGAATCCTGTTCTGAAGCTCAACACAGTGACAATTTTAGCCTCTTTTTTTTTTTTTAATTTTTATATTTAGTGTTCCATGAAACTGATGATCTGAGAAG
>NW_011889043.1:1923405-1935078 GCF_000151845.1 Pteropus vampyrus
TAAAACATTTCTTTCTTTGCTATACTTTCCTCCATAATTTGTATTAAAGGCAGGTAATCAATAATGTTGAAATGTTTGGCTTTGGGAAGCCAGATTGAGTGCAGTTGTAACAGGAGCTCTGTTTCCACAGCTGCGAATTCTGAAGCTCAACACAGTGACAATTTTAGCCTCTTTTTTTTTTTTTTTAATTTTTATATTTAGTGTTCCATGAAACTGATGATCTGAGAAGGATTTAATACAGGAATGTTAATCTTTTGCCTTTCTTTATATATGAGCATATTTGACAGCCAAGTAAAGCTATGCTAGGTAATTGATTTTTCTTATTTCTCTGAAAAATTGGAGATAATCTTTTAGCACTTGAGAAGGTCTAGTATCTGCTCTTCCTGTATCACTAGCAACAATACAGTAATAGATAGAATACAAAAACTAGTCCAAAATAAATATGTAAAAGTATACCAGGAGGACCTCCTCACACCCATGAGGATGGCTATTATTAAAAACAACATAGAGAAAATCACAAGTGTTGGCGAGGATGTGGAGAAATTGGAACCCTTGTACACTGTTGTTGAGAATGTAAAATGGTACAGCTGCGGTGGAAAACAGTATAATGGGTCCTCAAAAAATTAAAACCAGAATTACCACATGATCCAGCAGTTCCACTTCTGGGTATATACTCAAAAGAATTGAAATAAGTATCTAAATAGGGTATTTGTACATCATGTTCATAGCCATATTATTCACAATAGCTGAAACATGCAAGCAACTCAATTCATTGCCTATGAATGGATGAATGGATAAGCAAACTGTGGTACATACACACAATGGAATATTATTCAGCCTTTAAAAGTAAGGAGATTCTGACATATTTTACAACATGGACGAAACTTGAGGATGTTATACTAAGTGAAATAATCCAGTCACAAAAGAATAAATACTGTATGACTCCATTTTTCTGAGGTACTTAGAGTATTGTAAAAAATCAGAGATAGAAAGTAGAATGGTGGTTGACAGGGACTGGGGGTGGAAAAAAATGGGGCATTATTGTTTATTGAGTGTACAATTTTAGTTTTTGCAAGATGAAAAGAGTTCTGGAGATGGACGGTGGTGATAATTATACAGAAATATGAATGTATTTAAGATCACTGAACTGTACACTTAAAATGATCAAGATAGAAATTTTATGTTATGTGTATTTTACCACAATAAAAATATTTTTAAAAATTTATTCCAAGAGAGGAATCAGCATGATCTACTTCCTTACTCCACAATGCTCTGACCAAGGATCATAATTAATGAGTTCACTTTGTAAGAGTCTAGTGTCTCTGAGGCCAATATGATTGTTTTAATCTTCAGGTGGGCAGCAATCCCCAGTCTCTTACAGCCGCCAATGGTGCCTTTCCCCTTAACTGCTGTTCTCACAATGAGTGTGCTCCTGATGATAAGCAGGAACAAGTGAATGTGTCTGCATATTCATGATCTCTACATAAAGACAACCATGTGCACATATCCTTCTAATGCCATCAGTCTTAAATATAAAAAAATGTTTTTATTTATATATCATATTGGGCTCCACCAGTGAATATTTACTGTAATTGTGGTTTTTATTGCTAAAGATTTTTAAATTTTCTTCTAATCATCATTTTTCTTTTAACTAGTTATAAAAATTGCTGTTATCATTGCAAAAGTAACAGAAACTTCATGATGATAACTGAATACACATATTTGTTAACCTCCTTTCTCAGTCCAAAACCTGGCTAAGATAATAGCAAAAGAATAAAAAAGGAATCATCTCCTAGCAATAAAGAGACTAAGAAGGGAGGCATGAATGGATTAGAGATTTCAAAAAATTTCTGAGAGACGGAAAGTGGAAGAAGAATGTTGATTAGTAGAACATGGTGGATAAAATTTTACTCAAGAGTATTCTGCAGAGACCTTGATGAAAGAAGATACCCAGAGAGACTCCAGCCTTGAATTTAGCAGTATGAAGGTTAAGAATGAGAAGGGGCTGAAAACAGGAGGGGTTATTTACTGAGAGCCCAACAAAAAAAAGAACTACACCAATGGCTCCACTTCCCTACCTCATTAATTAGCATAATATTTATAACAGTTGAATATAGTAGTCAAGAAACATTTCGTATTATTAAACAATTATTTTACTATTAAGTTTGCATTATGCAGAACTAAATGTAATATGTATGGAAATGTATACTCATTCTTTATACTGGCAACTAGAAGAATTTTGAAAACTAAAATTACAAATGGTTTATTTAAAATATTTACTTTATGTAATCAAGACTTTAAAACAGAAATTAAACTTCAGATTTTAAAAGTAATTGTTCTTATACTTTGATATTTATTAATTATATTTTGAAATTTTGAATAAAATCACATTTTTAAAACAAAATACTTTGTTTCTATTTCGTATTTACCTTAATTTACATTAAGAAATTTAATTATACTTTTATATACATTTACTTTCAATTTATATTCCTTTAGATCATTACCATCAATAGAACACAAATTATCTAAAAATCTTGATTACAACATAATCAATTAATTTGCTAAAGTGAAGGTAAGAAAAATCAATTTAACAAAATACATATAATTTATAAATTATGTCTTTAATACTCATTCAAATAGCACCAGACCACTAACAGAACACCTAGATGTATGCAAAAAATAATTAAACTAAGTTGTCTTTTATAGTTGCTGTCTTTCAGTCATATAGAAACCATGGCTTTATATGTAATTTTCAATTTTACTGTTATGAAGATATATTTGGAAGGTAAGAAAAGAGAGCATATTTTATTTAAACGTGTAGTAGTTTAATATATAACTTTTAAATATTTAGATGCGTGGCATATGGGCTTTCATTTGTTTTCTTGCCCTGGCCCACAAATATTAGGGGAGGGCCTTGAAAGAACCACAAAACAGAGTCCCTCGGAGTCAAATCAATTTACTTGGAGAGCCCAGTGGACGTGGCTATGATAGAGAGGGGAGCAAAGTGGTGTCAGAGCACAAGGGAGGGCAAAAAAATGAGTCTTCATCTTTGTATCTCTAACATGAAAACTTTGTAAATGTTTGGGGAATGAATAAATGAATGAATGCAGGCATGCATGAGGTACTTATAAACATAAATACAATAACAACAGTAAATGTTAGAAACGGATTGTACAACTTTGTAAAAGAGTAGAGCAATAGACAGTGTCAAGCATTTGACTTATGATTATTATAGAAAACATTCATGAGTTCTGAGTTTATTGATACTTGGTTGACCTTCAAAGGTCATATGAAAACAACATCAGAAGGAATTAGAATTATGAGGGGGCATGCTAGCAAAAAGATTTTATAATTCCATGAAGCCACTCTTAAGCTAGTTTCATATCTTAAGCTTGAATATAATTTTTCACTATAAAATCTTTTCAGCCAATTCACTCTGCATCAAAATGTGATGTAGAAGCATTACTGCTAATTTTGTCTGAGGAAGCAATAATGATGTTCCAAGTCTTTAGAAAAGTATTGATTTTTAGTGCAATTTCTCATTTCTTTGTGAATCGGACTGGTCTTACACTTCTTTTTCCCTCTATAGGAAAGAACAACATTTGCAAAATCAGGTATTTGTATTTTTGAACTGACAGACGATAAAGAGTGAGGATGTGAGCAATGGACTCCACAAAGTAACAATGAAGTAATGACGTCTGAAATGTATATTATGTCAGCTCTGTGAGTTTACATAATTGGTACTTCTCCCAATGATCATAGAAGCTAGATTAAATTCTCTGAGCAGCAGTTTGATTCCTAGGGTTTAAAGGTAGTTATTAATCTGATGAATATCTTTTCCTGTATCTGTATTGGAAGGAAGGAATGGATAACAGTATGCAATCAGACTCTTGCCCCAGAGTCATATTATCTTTTCTGCGGTCTGTCACAATATAGGTCTAAATGTTCTTGGATCATTTGGACATTCCACATAACATTGCATTGGTCTGCCATATTACTGACATATTAACTAAACCAGAGAAGTGGGATATGGTAAGTACTCTGGTTGCCCTGATAAGACACATGTGTGACACATTGTAGGAGTGCAGGGATTCAAGTTCAACAAACTCAGAGAAAGTATGCAGATTCAAGTTCAACAATGTCATAGACTATAGACTAGTGGTTACCAGAGGACTAGTGGTTACGAGTGGGGTGGGGGAGGAGCGGGGAGGTAGATGAGGTAAAGGGGGTCAAATATAGGTGAATAGGTGGAGGGTGAAGTGGATAAAGTGGATCAAATATATGGTAACTGAAAGAAACTGGACTTTGGGTGGTGAACACAATAGAATATACAGATGTCAAATGATAATGTGCACCTGAAAATTATATGATTGTATTAACCAATGTTATGCCAATAAACTTAATAAAAAAGAAAAAGAAAAAAAAAGTTCAACAATGTCAGATGAATTATCTTGGTCAAGGTTATTTCATTTTTCTGTACTTCAGTCTCATTAAAAGCAAGTGGTAATGTCAATCTTTATTCTATTTTCACTGGCTGTACTTACTAAACCTCTTAGGTTATAATAAAAATTTGTGAGTTCTTTGCGCTACATAAGTATGATTCCTTATTACTTTTACTACTGCTCACCAATCACTTGAAAATATTTTCTTGCTTGAGTGGGGAGTAGGGAAATAACAATTAGCTGTTTATATGCCCTTACTTCCTTTGCTATAAAATGAGTTCCTTGGTGAAAAGAAGTGTTATGTGGGACATCATAATGGTAAATAAGGCTTTCTGTAAGTCCATAAGTAGTGATATTGGCCAAAGCATGGATGATCATGAAAGCAAATCCACATCCATATTCAGAATAGATATTTCAGTGATAACAAATCACTGCCCTGTCCATTTTTGTTCTTTTTTCTCTACACGGTCAGGTAAATCCCTAGATTGAGACTGTTTTATTTAATTAGAATCTCCTTTGTTATTTCCAGGTTTGGAAAAACATCCCCTATGAAAAACATGGGTTAGGGTTCCTTGGCATGAGATACAATCCAGAAAGGCTTTCCAACCTGGGAAAATTTGGAAACCTTAGATCTGAGACAGTCTTGCTGACATGCAGAGATGGAATAATTTTTTCATTCAGCTTAAGAAGCTCTGGCAGTCCCCACTTCCCAGCAGGCAAAAGCATAGTGATCAATTCTGAACAGCATCTCTACGGAGAGCATTTTAATCAACCAGAATGAGTATAGAGCAGATGGCTCACCACCAAAAATTCCCAGCCATGTTTGCACCCAATTGGAAAGCAGTAAACATCAGGCACCAGGCCAGGTCCATTTGGTATATTAATTTCTTAGTCTAAACTAGATCTTAGAGGCAAACTCGAGTTTTCTACTGTCATACACAAGAATCTGTATCCCTTTCTTCTTATCATCTAGACTATCAGGACAGAATTAGCTCACACCCAGCTTATGATAACCAAAATAGTTTTTAATATCTTCTGGCGTTTTTGTATGTAAAACTATAGACCAAGAATAGAAAGAGAGGACGGGTAGTGGAAGTCAGCATAGGGGAATCCAATTGCATCTTTTTACCACTTTCCCTCACTTTTAAGATAATTAGAATGTCATTTGACTTTGAGCATGTGACTATAATATAAAGAGACTTTAACTGCAATGCTTAATATAGCTAAATGAAGGTGGACACCATGGAAGAAACATAATTATTCCAGGGATTGCCACTATTCAAAAATATTTTTGAATTCCTTCTTCAGAATGTCTCTTGAGGCCATCAGGAAATTCAATCTTATAGACCCAATTCAAATTTAACAGTAAAATATTTTTCAATTCATCTATCCATTTATGTCTGGCTCGAGTCTGAATGACTTTTGGCAGTTTTAGAAATTAAAATCCACCCTCAAAAGACATTTTGCCACCACTAAAGATTCTCGAAGTAATATATCTATAAAGGATAGTCATAAGTATTTAGCCATCTAAAGGGACTACTTCAAAAGAGGCAGTGTTCTTTTGAATGTAGTTCTCAAATGTTTGTTAAAATTAGTTATATTATTTTATAATATTTATCTACTTATAATCTATCAAAGTGGAAAATAACTTACTAATTTCCCCTCTCCATGTGGGGTCTTTTTGAAAAGCATAGTACATTTGAGCATTTGTAATTATTAAACTCACAGTTGAAGGCCTGGTCCTCAGATGTGTTCTTTTCAAACCATCTTCTGGTTCAATTCAGTTTAACTATGTTTATTTCCAAAGTATGAACCTTGAAACCTTAGATCTATGCAATAAAGTACAGGTTCTATAATGGAATAAATTAAAGAAATGCAGCCTACTGTATTCCCTCTTTGGTATTCAGTGCATATAAACACATCAAAGGTGCCCCAGAGCTCCATTCCAGCTAGATCTACTTCTCAGGAGGCTTCATCAAGACTCAGGCTTTTCTCCCACCATTCTCTCCTCCCCCAGTTCTCTTCATCTCAGTAAATGGCAATCTTATTCTTCCAGTGGCTTGAGCTAGAAATCCTGGGAGTCATCTCTGACTCAACTTTTTCTCATGCAACTATATCCAATCTATCAAGCAATTCTGTTGGCTCTAATTTAAAATTTGCCTCACCTCTTGCCACCTCCACCACTATCACTTTGGTTCAAATGATCGCCAAGTCTCTTCTAAGTTATTATACCAGCCTCCAACTTATTTCCCTACTTTTGCCCTTGCTCCCTTTCAGTCTCCTGTCATCACAACAGCTTAAGTTATATTATTCCTTTATCCATGCCCACCAAAGTGTCCCTATCTATCTCAGCGTAAAAGCCCAAGTTCCAATTATGACCTTCAAATGATCTGCAACATAAGGTCTGTTTTTCTGCTCCTCCATCCTGCCTCTCATCTCTATCCCATCTCTTTTATCTCCTTTTCTATAGATTTCCTTCTAGATTAATCCACTCCTGTCATACCAGCTTCTTTGCCATTTCTGGAACATACCAGGCATGCTTATATCAGTTTTTATATTTATTCTTCCCTTAAATATTCATTTCCAGGTATCTGCATGGTTCACCTCCTTACTTCCTTCAAGTTTCTACACAAATGCCATCTTATGAAAGAAGCTTTCCCTGACCATCATTCTATACAATTATTTCCCCTACCTCCTCACCCTAGACTGTCACTCTGTATATTCCCACGCTGCTTTGTTTCTCCTCATGGCACCTATTAGCATCTACCACCTATTTATTTATTTATTATGTATTTCCCCACTAGGATTCAAGCTCTAAGAGAACCATGTCTTGCCTTATTGCCTTCAATAGAATTCCCAGTGTCCAGAATGGTGGTTGGAATAGTGGGTATTCAATAAATATTTGTTGAATAAATAAATGTATGAAAGTTTCTGAGAGATCCTGCAGTAAAGAAACTGGTTTAATCATCATTCCCAATCACATGTATCTATAAAACCACACTTTAATTCATAATACCTAGTAGCAGCTTTTTGAACACACTTTGGAATCTCATGAATATAAGATACAGTCCTGCCTTACAAGTATGTGCTGCCAGTCTAGTGTGGGAAATGAAACACAAACAGAGAATTCAGCATTGTGTGGTAAGTGCTGAAACAGATGTTTATGAAGGCTGCCATGAAAGTACAGGATAAGACCATCTAATCAGTGGGGACTCTGGGAAGGCTGCTTCCAAGAGGAAATTCCCGATTGTGCTCCTATAAAAATATGCTTCTGTAACTGACCACTATATAAATCTTCCAGTCATTGTAAATTAATAGTTTTCACTGATATTTTATGGGGTGGAATAAGACCTCCCACCCTTGATAAAAACTTGGAAAACATAAAGAATACAACTTGGGGGCCCTTTTAATAAGAACAGGATCAAAGTGGAAACAAATGTTACTGAGCCCAATAAGGCCCATGGTGATTGTTTGTAAGGAGAGGTTTCAAAGAAATGTTAGTGAGGGTTATACCTTTCTCATTTGAGAAAGGATGATTTTGTCACTAGAAAAAAATTATATTTGCTGCAGTCAGGTATACTTTGCCCTTGGGTAACTCAGGAGGAAATGAGCTGTGTCTGCCACTGGTGGAACTAGGACACCCATTATCGGTCTTTCACCCTATAGACCAAAGCGCATGCCCTCACCTGGCCCTCCCACCTCATATCCAGCAAAGCCTGGGTAGAGGAAATCTTTCAGCATCCAGAGTCTGAGGCATCAGACTTTTTAAGACACGAAAAGAATCTTCGAACTATGATGCTTCCCTAACGTGAAAAGGAGTGGAGTTTTCCAAGGGGAAAATAGATAGTAGGAAGTGGGTCCTGAATTGGGACTGCAGAAAGGGAAAGCAAAAGATGAAAAGGAATATGGAGTGAGTGATTCCTGATCTTCATGCTCTGTACTGACTAAGATGTTCTAATGGACTTTTATCTTTTTTCCCACTGGCACCTCCAAAATGCTTCCTATTTTGAGAAACTCTCAATTGCATGAAACTTTGTGGGAGTCCAGTTAAAGGAGCCAAGGGCAACCCAATACTACCTCTCTCCACCCCTGGAAGTTAAGGCAGGGTCATCATCCAGAGTCAGCCAGTCAGATTCTCATGCTTGGATAGTTCAGTCTTAAGCAAGATATGCAAAAATAAAAGATTAATAATAAACACTCTTTAAAACTTTTTATTTTTAATTAATATACTCTTTGGACAACAGGCGCCCCTTGCCCAGTTCTTTTAGCTTGGAACTCAGTCTCCTCTTGGGGGTAAAATTGCCTTCATCACAGTGGTGGCAGTGCATTGCCATGTCTGAGGCTGGCCCTGAGTCAAGACAGGAAAAGAAAAAACAGGAAAAAAAAAACCAAAAAAAAAAAAAAAAAAAAACTTCCCCCAAAACCCTTGGAAAACAAAAAACCCCCTTTCCCGCCACCAATAAAAAAAAAATAATTCCCCCAAAAGTTTTTTGTCAGCACTTGTTGTCCAGTTGCACATGTCAGCCTAAATTCACTTCAAATCCAGGAGTCAAAGGAGAAAAGAAAACACACATGAAACTCCTCCTTGCTACAGGTTGTTAATCAAGTTTTCACTGAGTCTTCGTTTCTCCTGTTATTGTTTACTTTTCCAAGTCTTCAGGTAGTTGCCTTTTGTATACTTTCCAGAGTTTTAGTTGTGATCAATGAGAGAGATAAATTGTGGTCTACAGGCTCCATCTTGGTCACATGGGAATTTTAGTAACAAACATGTCTTTACCGAATCAACATAAAAGCAATTTAGTTGGCCTGCTAACACATATATTTCAATTAAGAAATGAGTAGTAACTTGATTATTGAATACTAATTTCCCAGGATATTTGTCTGTAGACCAATGAGACAACATGCATTAAGCTATACTATTACTATAAGGCTATAAAGGTGGATATAGATGAATGATTAGTGTTAAGTAGGTAAGCAGCTTCCAAGTTCTTAGTCAACATCATAGAATTAGTTCTCTTGTTTTTTTGTTTTTCAACAATTCGTGTCCTACACTTTTTTTTAATGTATAAAACCACTGATACACGTCTGCTCAATAAGTTAATTCTCTCATCTCCATAGATGCTTTGGGCAGCAATAAGAAGTTCTCTTGCCAAAGCAAATACCGAAGAGTGAGAGTTCACATTAAGAGGGGGATAGAAGAAGCATTTAATTATATCAAAATGAGTACTGAGTACTGGCACCTTCAAAAGAGTCTTTAACAAAAAAAAAAAAAGGAGGCCCTGAATGTGCTGTTGGGGTAAAGGCTATTTAGAGATCGATCACCCATTTTCATACTTTAGGACAATAAAACTGTAGTCAAGAAAGGTGAAGTGTTTTGTTCAAGGTCAACCATCTATCTTTCTTTTTTTAGTTTTCAATTATTGTTTAAACTGTCTACTTTCTTTTTAAAAAAAATTAATTTATTGGGGTAACACTGGTTAATAAAATCATGTAGGTTTCAAGCGTATAATTCAATAACACATCATCTGTATATTGTATGTTCACCACCCAAAGTCAAATCTTCTGTCACCATGTATATGACTCCCTTTACCCTTTTCTACCTCCCCACTCCCCGCTTTCTCTCTGGTAACCACTAAACTGTTGTCTGTGTCTATGAGTTTTTGTTTGCTTGCCTTAGTCATTTGTTGCTTTCAGTTTTATATCACACATGTGAATGAAATCATATGGTTCTCAACGTTTTTGTTTGACTTATTTCACTTAGCATGATAACTTCAAGATCCATCTATATTGTTGCAAATGGCAGTATTTCATTTTTTCTTATGGCTGAGTAATATTCCATTGTACATCTTATCTCCTATTGCTCCTGTTTCAGAATTTAGCATAGTAGTTACAGATAGAGTGGGTCATTTTGAGAAACACTGCTTTGCAGGTTATAAATCTTTTGCAATACTGAGCAGACAGCATGGAAAAAGCAAAGATGGAAAATGGCAGGAGTAGAGAAATAAGAGAATGAATGAGTTGAAATATTGTATTCTGAAAAAAGAGGAGGAGATGTAGAAAAGCATAAAAGATCTGTCCTTGTGGCAGCATTATTTTAAGTTCCATGGCCAGTTCTATTAGAAACAAAATATTTTTGCCATTTGGGAGAAAAAAATACTAAAAAATAATACCCATCAACAGTTGTACCCACTTAAAAGTCCATTGCCAATTAAAGATTATGTAATTTATTTTATTTCTCTCTCAAGCAGTACCCGGAACTCTAGACTTCCTGACCCACAGCCCCATGAATTGTTAGCTGGACCAATAAGACCATTAACTGGTAGGAAACAATTTTAGTCCCATCAAAGCAAAGGTAGCAGATATTAAGAAAAACAAAACCTGAAGCACAGGTGAATGAAAGCACCAAATAT
Organism: Pteropus vampyrus; assembly: GCF_000151845.1. Classification (NCBI taxonomy): domain Eukaryota; kingdom Metazoa; phylum Chordata; class Mammalia; order Chiroptera; family Pteropodidae; genus Pteropus; species Pteropus vampyrus. The sequence goes on from NW_011889043.1 coordinate 1,934,258, forward strand.
CATTTCAATTGTGTTTGTTAAATAAACATTTACAGAATGCCTATTACAGTAGTTCTCCCTTATCTGTGTACCTTAGCAGTAGACCCCTAAGGGATGCTTGAAACCATGGATAAGATAAAGTCTGATGTATACTATGTTTTTGCCTAAATATACATACCTATGATAAGGTTTAAATGATAAATTAGTCACAGTAAGAAATTAAAAAAAATAACTAATAATAAAATAAAACAATTATAACAACACACTAACAAAAGTTATGTTAACATGGTTTCCTTCTCCTCTCTCTAAATATCTTATTGTGTTGAACTCATCTTTTCATGTAAAGAAGCACTTTACAGCTTCTCTTTGATGTATACACATTGCCAGCATCACTACTCATGCTGTGGGGTCATTATTGAGTAAAATAAGGGTGACTTGAACATAAGAACTGCGATACCATGACAATCAATCTGGTAGCCGAGGCAGCTGCTAAGTGATTAATAGACAGGTAATGAATACAGCATCGAGATGCTGGACAAAGGGATGATTCACATTAGAGCAGAACAGAACAGGATGCCTCAGAATGGCACAAGATTTCATCACCCTAGTCAGAACAGCACACAATTTAAAATTTATGAATAGTTTGTTTCTGGACTTTTCCATTTAAAATTTTCAGACTGCAGTTGACCACAGGTAACTGAAATCACAGAAAATGAAACTACGGATAAGGGGGAAATACTAAGCATAGTACTTGGAATCACAGAGATAAAAAGCAAGGTTTCTCTCTTCAGGGAGCTTAAAGTCTTGAGGTAGGAACACTCTTGCATATATAATATCAACAT